>NC_092692.1:7477095-7749595 GCF_964275005.1 Diadema setosum | reverse complement strand
ATTCCATGAGAATTGGAAGAACACTGATGAAGCAGTTTTGCCATGAAGCATTTTGCCCTATATTTTACCAATAACATGCCGTTACCATGGCAACGCACTTTTTGCCAGTGCGGAAATATGTGTCTTGCACATTAATATATTCAGATGAACATCTGACCGCCCGACCGCCCGACCGCCCGACCGCCCGACCGACCGCCCAACCGACCGTCCGCTGATTCCTATATACCCCCTTCAAACTTTGTTTGGCGGGGGTATAATAAGTAGGTAGAGCAAATAATATAAGATATCTACTTTCTATTCAAAGGAAAATATCCTGACACAACAAAGTTGAATATGTCGTCATGTGCTGATTTCTGGAATAAACAATAAATGGAGAACTGCAGTGGAGACTTACCACCCACGTAACTCTAAGGGCACCTGTGCTGTAGGCTCGGACTCGTATGTCAGATGGAGCGATTTCAGGGGCTGTTGAAGCAATGACAATTTGCTCACATTAAAAACGATTGGATCAGACTCGACCCGACTAGGAAAATATCTTACACAGGTTCAGTATGAGTCTTTCAAACTCTGTTCACATCATGAAATACTGGAAAGACAGAGATGAAACATGCAAACTTTTAAGCAGACAAAGAAACATTTCTGTGTTGATCATGGATACAGCTATTGTATCAATAAAAGCACAATAATTGTTTGCCAATGCAGCACAAAAGAGAGGATTTGCACACACAAAAAAGAAAAAGTAGCTACAAGTTCCTGGAAACAACTTGGCACGTCACAAATGTATGTGTTTCACTTAAGATAATGTGCCATTATACTCAAAGATTCCAAGACATTTTACTGACATACTATATGATTTCAAGTTATAATGCACTTAAAAACTTGAGATTCTAAATTCCATTTTTCTTCTAAAATTTTGCCTGTACTTTGTCAAAGAGAAGGAAAAGATGAGCAGTACAAATTGATATTTAGCTTTTAACACGATTACATACCATCAGAAGAGGTCCTTGTTGGTATTGATGGTTCACTCGCATTGCTAGATCCCGCTACATTCGTGGCAAACATTCTGAACATGTAGTAGGTGTACGGAGACAGACCTGTCACCACAAATTCCCTGGCGCTGGGGTCGGAATACTCAAATATCGATTCCCAGCGGGTGGACTGACCTACGCGAGCCTCCACCGTCCAGAGAGTGATTCCAGCATCACCATCGAAGCCCGGAATGAACTGGAGCTTAACGGAGCGAGCTGTAACATCAGCGACACGCAGGTTGGTGGGTGGCTGGGGGCGTTCTGTTTAACCACAATAATAAGTATATGAATACTGTAAAAGTTGAAATTTTCATGCATTTCATGGCGTCATGCAACTACAACTAAAATAAAACTACGCACCTATTTTGCTTGTTACATAAGGCACACTTTCAAATTGTCATTCTGGAGAATCAAACCACTAGAAATTCATCTTAGACAACCACGCCTGAAAACTTACTTGCGCAAAAAATTTCCAGGGCGATAGTCCCATGTAAACGTGATATATGAGAGCATATAAAAAGCATATGAAGAGATAAATAACATAGAAACTAAAACAGTATGACAAAGGCAGCTGCCTGGAATACTAGCAGGATAGTATGTTCACTGATCTCAGCTGCCCGAACTTCATCATCATTTTTACAGTGGTCTGAATGATCTCATTTTTGTGCTACAGTGCTATCGTCAGGTGGATGAGAAAAATGATGAGAGATGGAATGTTCAGTCTTCATAGCTGACCTGGGGGCACTCCGGAGCTGATGATGGTGGCCGTTTTCTCTCCCGGGCCAACCTCGGTCCGGGCCCACACCTGGATGAGATAGGTGGTCTGGGCAGTCAGCCCCGTCACTGTGTAGTCCGTCTCGTGGGCCTGTCGGTCAGCAGAGCTGAGGGTGGACGTCTTGTTCACCTCCTCCCAGCTGATTGTGTAGCCTGGTCAGGAGGCACAGAAAGGGAGAGAGAGATAGATGATATGATAGAACAAAAATTGTCTTTTAAGTCCCATTTCTCAAAATACCACGTCCGTGAAACATATGGCATATTAGGCAGGGCTCGACACTATTGGTGGCCCGGTGGCCTGGGGCCACCAAAAACGCACGTCGGGCCACCAACATTTCAGAAATGAAGATTTTGGTAGCCCTATCAGGCCACCAAAAAAGTCGGATGTTTGCCTTTATTTTAGACATGGGTACCTGTATCACTACAGTAATACTTAGTATTTATTTTTCTATGTTTAGTAGGACCGATTTAATTTTCTTATGTTCTTGATTTTTTTTCGGGCCACCAGATTTTACTTTCGGGCCACCAAAAGATAAAAATCAATGATTTTGGTGACCCGATCGGGCCACCAAAAACAAAAGTTAGTGTAGAGCCCTGTATTAGGTATATGTCTTTCTATATAATCAGTCTTTCTCTCATTCTTTCTCCCTGTATATATGTCTATCCAGAGTTCAGTTATCTTCTAAATGGATGGCTGTTGCCAGGGTACACTGAACTACAGACAAATATCTGACTGTTGAAAAACTCACCTAGGAGGACTCCATTCACCTCCAGTGGTTCTTGCCATGATACCTCTAGCGACGTATCGTAGATGTTGACCAGTCGTAGGTTGCTCACAGGACCAGGAACTAGAAATAGACAAAGGATGCATGGACTACAGTATGACTTCATGGCAGAACAGGGAACTGACAATCTAAACAATGACAGAGTTTAGGGCATGTGTTTGACATGGACATTTATTCACACTAGGTTTGGGAGCATCCCACTCATGACAATGTACCAAAGTGCTTCAACCAGACCAAGTGCACACTTGGTATTGAGACAGTAGAGACCTGGTAATCTCCATTAGGACAAATATATACCTCTTAACTTGAGTACATACCAGTCACCGAGAAAGGAGGAAGTATGAGAATCCATCTCCTTGCATGTAAGGATTCATTTCTTTTTTTCTTTTTTCTTTTCTGTACCGAGACGGCAGGGACACAAAATTCTGTCAAATGATAAGTATTAGACATACACATATCATTCTCAATGCATGCTTAGTAGTGGGACAATCGTGACATCTGACTCTATCTAGTACCAGGTGCCGGTGGTTTTTTACAAGTCCTCATTTCTGTTCAATATTGGGACAACAAAAAGCACACAATCAAACTCGTGGAAAGTAAAAGCTTATCTTTTAGCCAAAATGTAGTTTGAGTTTGGGAAGGCTGAAAACCTCTAGAAACCTACCATCCATGAGAGTAGTGAGACTGAGTGGGGCACTCATGGGGCCGTCCCCTGGGCTGGTGTAGCACAGCACCGCTGCCTCGTACTGGGTGAACTTCTTCAGGGTGTCAATGCTCCCCTCAAAGCGGGTCACCCCTTCCACGTGGGGCACGATCACCACTGTGGGGTTAGCCTCATTTCCAGGCTCCCAGGCAAGCAGCTGAAGTTCAAAATTATTGAAACATGCAAGCAGTACAAACATATATTACTTCATTTTCAAGAAGTATATCACAGGAATGATGTTATTTCTGTTGAAAGCAGAGAAAAGAAAGCAATAGATCCATTATGAATACAGAAGAAAAAACACCCTATGTACCACCATCTGGACATCACTGAATTATGTAAGATGACATCCTATGGGAAATGTTACACAGCTGCCTCAAAAAAGTGAAGAAAACCCAGGAAAATTTGCAGCTTGCTTAAACTGTAATTCAGTTGGATTTCAAGACGTGCACATGCTTTCCCCATAGCCATAATAAATGCATGATGTTGCCAGGCTTGCACCAGAGGGCTAATACCCTAACAAAGTTAAAAGCTGGTGTGCTAGACTTTGTTATGCTATGCTAGACTGCGACCACTTACCTTGTAGCCAAGGTTCATTCCATTGATGGAGTAGACTGGTGGCGGGCTGAACTGGTATCGGAAGGCTGTGGAGCTGACCACCTGGATATCCACTGCTTCAGGTGGGTCAGTAGGCACTGGGCAAGACAAAGAAATATCCAAGAAAAATTAGCATTTTCATATATGAAACTTCTTTCCCAGTGATGAAAAAAAAAAGCAAAACAAAGAAATTAAACATCTTGTATTGTATTCTTATCTTTCACGCAATATTTTCTTATGAACAGAACACTGAATAAAGGGCAACAATCAGTATTTTGGATTCCACTAAACAGTGATACAGTTGACATATATCCATAAGATTTCCACAAAATGCATAAGAAAATGTTCTTGTGGGCAGAGAAAAAAAATGGCATATAATTCTTCATAATCAACAATTCTTCATGGAATTGTTTGAGAAGAACACTGAATATTAACCTGTTGAGGACGACTTGATTTTGCTATGACTTGCATTTTCCATAGACACCTGTATACTCAAGACTAGTCTTTAATAGGTTAATGAGTCGGGATAGATACAAGAGAGTGTTAGTTTACATTTTTTTTATCCTCGTGCAAGTCTGTATTTATTTCATAACTCTGATCGGCAAATCACGGGAGACTGTGTGCTCTCCAGCACAATCTCTTTCTATAATTGTAATGTTGAAAGAAGCTACAAACTTGCTTTGGAATAATCAGGGAAAAAAATAACCCAAAGTAGTCGTCAGAAGAATATTCACCTCCTTCTTTTGTCCTGACTTGCACCACGTTGCTGAAGGCACCCACCCCACCGCCATTGAATGCGGCAACGGCGATGTCGTACGATGTCCAGGTGATGAGGCCGGTGATGTCGTACGAGGTCTGACGGTAGTTGGTGATGTTGTGGCTGTAGACTGTGGGGTAACCCGTCAGGCGCCACTGCAGCTGGTATCCCTGAAGCGCTCCGTTCCAGCTGTCATACGGGGGCTCCTGTCCGTGAGAGATGAACGAAGAATGAGGGGACGAGAAAGAGGTGGAGATGGAAGGAAGGAAGTGAAGAGAAAGAAAGACGTTAAGGATAGAAGAAGAAGAGGTGGAGAGGGATAGAGAGAGATGGGAGAGTTAGAGGGAGACATAGTGAGTGAGGGATGGAGAGGATGGAAGAAAATACAGAAAAAGAAGGGAAAGAGGAAAAGAAGGGGAAGAACAGAAGGAGGGAGGAGAGGAGGTGAAAGGAGAGCAAAATTGAGACATGATGAGTTGCTCCATCAAACAGTTAAAGGGGAATTCCAGACAAGTTTCATATTTTCCATCATGTAGTACATAAATCAACAGTGCCATGTATAGATTTGTAGAATGTTCCTTGAGCAGAGAAACCCATACTCTGAAAATTCCAAAGCAAATTACAATGAACATGGATAACGATATGGGAGACTCACATTCCAGTATAAATGTAGCAATGTAATTGCATTACCATACCGCTTGCTGAACAACTTCACCAGTGTAGAATTTATGCATGCTTTCTTCATTTGTTCTGCTTCCTTGAGCACCCAATCATGCATTCTTATGTGAAGCTTCTACATGTATGTCATCATCCTCATTCATTGTGACTTTTTATGAATTTTGAAAACATTCTCATTCCTCATCACAATCACAATCAATTCTGAAACTCTATACTCAGTATAACCAATTTATATAAGTTCAAGTGCTGAAGTCTAAAACTCATCCGGAAGTCTCCTTTAACAAACGAGTTACAGCTGCTTGGAGGATCGGAATCGTCACCTATCCCTAAGGTGTATATTACCACACCCAAGTGGTCCTTCTACTCTTTATGCACATTCTCTCTATCGGAAGTCTCCTTTAACAAACGAGTTACAGCTGCTTGGAGGATCGGAATCGTCACCTATCCCTGAGGTGTATATTACCACACCCAAGTGGTCCTTCTACTCTTTATGCACATTCTCTATTTTAAAACAACCTACCGTCTGCTACTACATGAAGTATTAGAGTGTAAGATATCAAACCGTGTAATACTTCCCAGACACAGGTACAAATAGGTTAAAAAAAAAAAAAATCAGTAAGCTCTCCTAAAGTCTTTGCGAGAGAAAACTTACCTGCCACTGCACTCTAATGCTGGAGATGGATATGGCACTTGCCCTGAGAGACTGGGGTGGCAGATCAGGCGCTGCATAGGCGGAAAAAAAAAATGCAACAACAAAGAAGCAACTGTCAAATTAATCAATTTTCTCACCACTGGCACAAGCATATCCTATGCGACAGACCTCCAGTATATTCTTTCATTAAGCTGGTTTCAAACAGATCTACTGCCAAGTACAACCACAGCTTAAAATCAGTTTTAAATATATTTGTGCTAGAGCCTGTCTGAAACTTTTTTGTGTGTAACTAACTTGCTGGGTTACATCACTCCTTGTATGTTTTGAGCCAATAGACCAGCAGCGACCTGACAAAAGAAATACCCCAAATCATTTAATCTATGTGCGACATGGATATCGGCATATCTGATTTACCCTGTTGTTACTAGGAGATCTCATTTGAGACAAAAGAAAAACAGAAAAAAGGAAAGAAACATAATTGATATCAATATGTGATCATTGACATCGTGGTCTTCATACGAAAATCCTGCAATAAACATTTCCATCTCATATGGCTTTCTTATGAAGTATGTAATAACAATCAGGAAAAAATGGAATAAATCTTGAAAAATGACTGTGCCAACAGGAATTTCATACTTCTTTGATGAAATAAATCAAAAGTGAATGAGCAATTGGTCAGAAGTTCACTGCACCAATTAGCCAAAATATTTTCAACACCTATCACCCCATCCCACCCCAATTCCTGCAAAATATGCTTTTAATACAAAATCCACTACTTTACATAAGCTGTTCATAATCTTACAGGGAAAACTGCTTGCAGATGACAAGTAGCACCAAACCAGGTTACTCAAAAGATCAGGGGTAAACTATAGCAACAGAATCAACTTACGTTCTTCGGGCAGGTGGACTACATTGCTGGGGTCGCTGTATTCACTGATGCCGACATTGTTCTGGGCCCTGAGCTGGTACTGGTATCTTCGAGAAGGCTTCACACCAGTGACGCTGATCTCCGTTAGCCATGGGTGAACAGTGGCCTCTACCTCTCTGAATGATGAATCTGACCACAAAGGGAAGAAAAAATGCAATTTGCTCATGATACTAGCAAAAGTGGAATATAAAACAAACTTTTTTCATTCATTCATTTCTTTTTCCATTTCCAACAGAAACATATAAATATTTCACAGAAATTGAATACATAAATTTCATCATAATACAAAATAAAGGGTAAGTTTACAAAATATTGTAAGTAAACGGAAATGCTGGAAATGGGGAGGAATGCTAAAAAGCAGTGTTTGTACGGTGCATTCCCCCCACATGTAATACAACAAATTATATGATTGATTTACTTAAAAAACTTACAAACTTACAAAACTTACAAACTTACTTACAAAACTTACAAACTTACAAAACTGTCACAGCCAGCGATGAAATATAATTTTCAGTTTCAAATTACTTCCTTCATGTACCAAGCAAATTGCTCTCATACACAAATAGAATATTAACAAGATGAAATTAGAATTAGTACTACAACTGTATCACCTAAACTGCTTGATTACATAAACTGAATATACAATGTATATGAGATGACATTATAATCAAAATTACAACTGGATAACCTAAACTGCTTGAATACGTACTTGATAACCTGAATATGTATGAGATGAAATTAGAATAATAACAACAACTGGAGGACCTAACCTGATTGAATACTTAAATCCAAAATGTACGAGATGAAATTACAATTAGAACTACAACCGAAGGACCAAAACTGTATGAGATGAATTAGGAACAGAACTACAAATAGAGGACCCCTCTTTGACGTGTTCCAACTGCCAAGCCTAAATGTAGCTAAGGCCAACTAAACAGGTTTCCTTACCATCCTCCTTCTGCTCCAGAATGTATCGGATGAGGGGCGAGTTGCCATTGAATCCTGGCATCCAGCTCACGATGATGGTCCGCGACTCAGTGAGGCTCTGCTGGGCGACCACGTTCAGTGGCTTGTACGGTACCTCTGCAAATTCCATCAAAGAGTGAATAGCAAATGTCAAGATATAGACAAAGATATTGTATACATTCCTGGATACAGCTACATTGTACAAGTCTCCTCTTGTGGCATTGTATTTTACTTTATGGTTTATTGAGCACACATCAAGGCAGCACAGTTATCCAGATAAAAGAAAGGTACTTCCATTTGGTCTGTGCCTACTCTTTTGAATTCCAAGAATTGTGATCATTTGCTTAAAATTCTACGCTAAGATATTAAGTACAGGTTTTCTTTCGTTATATTGAAATTTTGAGAAATGCAAAAAATAAAGTATGTAAATGTATATACATATAATAATTTGAGGAGCTGAATTCTTACTTCGATGTAACCAAAATTTCATTTTATCCGTGTTGTTTATAACAGGAGTGCACTTTATTCCCAAATATGGGGAAAGCAAAATACCGCAGACAGATCATCCAATGTAAGACACATGGGACTAAAAAATCAACTGCAACTACCTCACAAGACAGTTACAAGAAACACATCGGTGAAAATATTTCTTCACATATACAGGAAACTGGCAGACTCAGTAAGATGAATTTTTGGATAAACACCCCTTTCCTATAGCTTGTCAGATCCAAAACATTGCTATGGTTCTGTGTTTTAAATGAACACTTCTTAATCCCCATGGTTCCATTTTGTGATCCTGCATCACAAAACCAACAAAAAGTTGCCAGACATGGATTTTCAGTTAAGAGCATCTTCTGAAAAAACAGATTTTAAGCTTTAAAATGATGTATAACTCAATTCAAATGGACTCTCTTAACCTACCTAAATATTGAAAAGAAAGTACACACTCCGGAAAAGTGTGTACTGAGAAAAGAGGCTCCGAAGTATAGGGTCTGTTAAAGTGCCTAATCTGACAGTGAGCCGTGCTTTGTGCATGAATGGAATGAAAAACAGAATGTTAACCCGTTGAGGACAGACTGATTTTGCTACAACACGCATTTCCCATAGACACCTGCCCGAGTATACTCGGGACTCCTCCTCAACGGGTTAAACTCGTAGCAACAACAATGAAGGGATTATCAAATTAAGCTGAAATTTATCATGTTCTATTAACACATTCTCTTCATGACTAATACCAACTTTCAAAGCAGTAGCATTATCTGTTCAAAAGTTATTAGAGTTGAAAATGAAGAGTGTGCGAAGGGTTATTAAGAAATGAAAAGGGGACTTAAGACACACCTAATCACATATCACCTATTCCACACAAAAAAAAAGCGTTCTAGAAAAACTGCTAAAAACACAATGTCACGCTTGCTTTATGATCCCAGACTTCAGCATAATGGACAAGCAGACTTGCTCTTTCAGAAAATATGACAAACCCAAGATTGACTGGGTTGACCCATTTCACCTATTTTCAGCGTTCACAAAAAAAATCAGTGCATGCGACTTTTTGTTGGTTTTGTGATGCATGGTCACATTTGGAAGTACCTTCTATGCTATCTGTTTGTTTATATGCTGTTGTTTTTTTTGGTAAGTGAGGAACTGTGTGCATTCTTTGGCAAGACTCCCAACTCAATCTCAGCCAATGTGTTTGCAATGAATGTCTCTCTCAAATTTACATCGATGCAGGGCAATTTGTCAATCAGTCGCAAGATTCTGTCTGTGGGCTCCAAATAATCTCCAGCGTATGATGTCTTGTGATAGTACAAGAATATGAGTGCAATACTGAATTAGTATATCCTTTCATACTAACAGTCAAGAGACAGATAACTACTCACGGAGCACTGTAAGGTTTGCGCTTCCAACGTCGTTTCCCGCGATGGAGGTGACGCTGCACGCGTACAGGCCCGTATCCTGGGCAATGGTCGGTTCGATTCTGAGGGATCCGGTCTCCAGAAGAGTGTGGCGCTGGCTGCTTTCGACATGGATGACGACGCCGTCGATGGTCCACATGATGTCCGGTGTGATGCGGGAGTCATGCTGGACGACACAGTTGAGTACCGATGTATCTCCCAGGTTGGTGCTGATTGGGGTTGGCTTCTGGGCGATGCTCGTTTGCTCTGATTTTGAGCACCACGGAAAGAGGAACAAGTAGGGGGTATACAAATTAATGAAATTCTTATGTTGAGTTGTTTTTATTGCAACTAATTGACAAATTGCCAAACACTGATGTAATTGTCGACGTACATTGTACGGCAACATCAATGTATGGTAATTTGTCAATCAGTTGAAATAAAGTAGGGAGATATTTGCTCATTTCATATCACTCAAAGCATACAACATAATAGGCCTATACAATGTAATGCAAGAAGGCCTCATTATGAATCCACCCCCTCAGATTTAGCATAGCCAAAAAAGCTTGGCCTGACTAGGGTTAAACCCTCTGATTCTGAGATTTCTCATAATCTCACAAGTGAAATTTAGACAGCACTCCGGTTCAAAGATAGAGGGTGAAACTGTCACTCGAAAGACCTCCCAATGTCCTAAAGAGAAAAATATTCTTTCATAATGAACAGCTGAAATCCCCAGCTTGCTTTCAGGAGGGAGAGGGTAAACAAACTCACCGTAGACTGTGAGGACAGCAGTGGCATTGGTGTCTCCTACGGTGTTTGTCGCCACACAGGTGTACGTCCCGGAGTCCGACCTGACGGCCTGCGACACCATGAGGTCTCCAGCACCCAGCAGCATCAAGCGGTCATGGGCAAGGTAGTTGGCACTGGCTATCAGGGTTCCATCTACACAAATACATGGAAAGAGAATCAAATGTAAGGAATTTGAGTGACCTACTCACTTCTGTGCTATTGTGTTTTTTTATATACAATGTATTTCATTGGGGTTTTTGTTTCCAACTATGGGCAAACTCTCCTCAATGCACCCAGAGCACCAATGTATTGAATAGAGGGTACCATATGATGAAGTAATATTCACAATTACTACTTACTCTTGATTTTCTGTTTGTTAGCAAGTATTTTCAGCCTCCTGTCATGATAATACTGCATCAAACTATTGATTTTATTATTGATATTCTTCTTCTTCTTCTTCTTCTTCTTCTTCTTCTTCTTCTTCTTCTTCTTCTTCTTCTTCTTCTTCTTCTTCTTCTTCTTCTTCTTCTTCTTCTTCTTCTTCTTCTTCTTATTATTATTATTATTATTATTATTATTATTATTATTATTATTATTATTATTATCATTAGTAGTAGTAGTAGTAGTAGTAGTAGATCATCATCATCATTATTTTTTTAATTGCAATTTTTCTTTTTTATCATTATCATTACAAATCATCACTGTCATTATCACCATTGCAGTCATTACCATTATCATCACTAATACTTCTACTTCTACATGCACTAACCACAAAAAAAAAAAAAAATAAATAAATATGATCTCACAATATCTAAGTAGCGTTTGCAGAACAGGAAGACCACATATTAAATGGGCTACTGTCTTTGGCTGTTTATGTTTATTCAAACTGAGTTTTATCACATTCACACTTTAATATTCTGCACAAGGAATCTGATGTTGCTATCACTACATGTATGTGGAGTGGCTGCCTACACATTTATGAGGGTACTGTGGTAAATTGGATGGGACTTTGATTTTAAAATGGCATTCACAAGTTTGCATCCTGTGTCCTTCCAAATGTTTATGTTCTTGGAAGAGATCTATTTTAAAGGGTGTGTACAGTTCTGGTCGAGGTGAGGATTTAGCTTTTAACTTTTTGCGAGATATTCAGAAACCACTCTATGAGATGTCAAAGAGCATGCAGTTCTAAGGGGTATCAAAAGTTTATTCGATGAAAATCTGTTTTGAAATGGCTGAGATATCCAAAAACAAGGTGAAACGAAGAGATCCTAATAAAGTTGTGGCATGTCGCCTTTTATTATTAGCACTTTTTTCGATATCTCAGCCATTTGAAAACCAATTTTCGTCAAATAAACGTTGAATTCTTCTTAAAATTACATGCTCTTTCATATTTCATAAGAGGCCTTTCATTATCTCACTTAGGAATGTTCAAAACATGAATCCCCACCTCAACCAGTACTGTGCAGTCCCTTTAACCCAGAATGTCAATCTTGACCCAGGTGTATACATGAGCACCTATCAATGCCGAGGTAATTATAATCATCATGGCAAAGCCCTGCGGAAGACCATTGTGAACACCGGATGAGACTACCATAGAACAATAAGGCCACATTATTTCTATCATCATATTATTTATGAGCCTTCACAGGTCTTTATGTAATCCTATTCGGAGAAATAGCAAAGAAGAGCAAACACACATGTCACACAACGTGACATGTGACATTCATGTTGCACTTCTGTTCAGCACAGCACCAGCTGTGAAGTACCCGCACAACTCAAGCCGGAAAGGTATCCGATTACACCGCGGCATCGGTAACAAATCATCACCAACCCCTGCCTCCTTGTGTACTAACATCGCCACCGTGCAAAATACCCACAGATATATATAGTGAATAAAGCAATAGCATGTGGTGTTTAATGTCCTGGCAGCATTATTGCACAATAAAAACTACCTCTATGTTGTTTTTTTTTTACATTCTAGTGCTTTTACAAACACCTTGTACAATTTTATGACAGAATATATAGATTTGTAACATCTGTTGCATGGGGTCAGAAAAACTAACGTACTTCTTTTTATAAAGTGTTGTGAAGTATTCTCAAATGTATCTTGTGAACTCTATCCCAATGGAATGTGAATGGTTGTAACATTATGAACACATCTGATTTGCAAAGTACAATTCCTTGATCCAAGTACAGTTCAACCTCGATCATCCGGCCTCCTTTTATCGTTATCCGGTAATCTCTATTATCCGGACGCGTTCACGCAGTGAAGGACTTTTTTTTTCATCCAAAAATTGAGAAAAAACTGTGACTTTAACATCTTTTCATGGATCTATTTCACTAATTTCATAAGATGTGCATGATAGGTTTCTCAATATCTAATGAGGTAAAACATGTATGATTTTCACATAGAGATATACCTTATTTTTGTGAAGAAGGGACTACAAGTTTGCGCAGGCTAGCATAGATTACATCACCATTGCGGGGTACGCTACCTGCCTAGCTGCCAGTGCACTGGGACAGCAGCTTGGACGGCAGCTACATACATTAACATTGTGTTTCCCATATCCGGCCAATTCGCTTATCCAGATGAGCGCCGGTCCGGACACAGCCGGATAATCGAGGTCGAACTGTAGATAAACTTCTTCAGGTCATCATCTCTTGTATGAAGAGTGTGCTTTACTATCAAAGTTTGTTGCACACATAGCTGTAAACATTTTACTTATGAAAGAGATCAATTTCCTTGAGCTATAAACAAACTGCAAATACATTCTAGAGATCCGAAGCCAAACTGGTGAATATCACAAAGGGCATTAAAAGAGATGATACATACTTTCACCTGTCAAATCACAAGTGGAAAAAAAAATGAAAATAAGAATAAATATATGAGCTCAAAAAAGTCTTCTAAGAATTCACAAAGGGCCCTTTAAACTCATTCCCAACAAGAGTGTGACTCCCCTATGGACTTGTACAGGAACCCCTAGGTTCCCATAAGCCATGGGTTAATAAGTCCCAAGGGCTCCCTTTTTTTCACTGTACACATCTGCATGCACCTCCCAGGAGAAAAGGACTATGAAAATGCCAGAACCGCATCCCGGCTATGTCTGGCATTCGATACCAAATGGCCCTCGATGGTTAGACCACGTGTCTGACAAGGTATGGCTGGTGCTGGTTAGTCACACTTGGGGGGGGGGGGAGGGATGGGGTACTGGACTTGGGAGACACACAATAACATTGCTATCACATGATTATAAAATGCTGTAAGCCATGTGCCTGCTATGCGTGGTATTTGCTCACTAATGACACTTGATGGTGCGCTAGTCACAGTTGACACAGTTGATGCTGGTAAGTCAATATCACCCTTACTAATCCCCCCCCCCCTTCCATCTCCCTTAGTTTGAGGCCAACTCAGGTTTCCTTTGGGGCTACAGAACAAGCACATGGGGTGAATCCAAGACTTACCCTTATACCAAGCCATGGTGGGTTCTGGTGCTCCAGATGCGACACAAAGCAATATGGCAGTGTCTCGCTCCAATATTGTGGTATCATTCGGGGCAGTTGTGATAACTGGAGCAATTTCTGTGAAAGGCAGAGAAAAGAACATTACAAAGTTGTCATAGCATTGCTTAAAGTACCCTTTACCTTGAGAAAAAAAAATGAATACATCTAGATGCATTGTCTTTACAATGTATTGACACAATTGACAACATGGCATTCTACAAACACAATATGCTGTGTTCTTTCTCAACCAATACAAGTCTTGAGACATGACTATCACTAGTTACCAAATCAATATACATCAAAATTGATGATAAAATGCACAGCAATATTTGCAATCGCATCCAAAAAAAAAACAAACAAACAAACCTCACTGTGATGGAAAGCCTGACTCTCTTTCTTTCACAAATTTTCTCTTATTTGAAGCATCCAATGATCAATTTAAACTGCAAAGTAAGTTTGTTTTTCTTTCATCTACCGGTATTCACTTTGACACAACATCAGAGACACTGATAGCATGTAGAACGATACAGCCCAAGACTTTCAAACTGAAAAGAAAGATTGTTGGACAAGACAACCTCCTAACATGTGAGGTGAGAACATATGCATGGGGAGACAATCATGTTTAATGTGCATGAACATTCTGAACTCTAATGCCCTTCAACTTGATCAATGCAACTTCCAAATAGCAGAAATATACACGTATGTGTGGGGCAAAAATAACGATTATAATAAATAAACAAGGCAGTACATAAGGCCGTTCATGAAGTTTCACAATGTAATCGAAGAGGTTTGAGGCTGATAATAATATCTGACCTTTGACCTGAAGCCAGGTGTCAGCAATTTCCTCCCCAATATCATTGATGGCTTGGCACTGAAACATTCCATCATCAGACTTCTGGAGATTGGTCAGCTGGAGATCCCCATTACTCTCCACCTAGGAATCAAACATTAAAACAAAGAAAATAATAATACATCCATGCACAAAACATTAAGACATTTATCATACAACAAGCTCAAGACATAATGAAGTAATTGAATCAGCTTGCCTGTCTGGAAAAGGATTCATTTTCTTGATATTCTCTGTCAGACAAGCAAGCCTTTATGACACACTTCACAAACTGTGGCAACTACTAGATTTGATAAGAACCCCCCTTTATTTTTTTGGTTTTACAACATACTGTAGTTCATGTTACACATCATAAGCTTCTTAAGTTTCAGGTATGTAGTTGGTGCTCTTATTCACTTTTCCATGTGTCAAAATATGTGGGAGAATTATTGAAAGGCACCCCTCATCAGTCTACACAGAGCGGCATGACTGGTTCCTCACCGTGAATCGACTGTTGCTGAGCAGCTCCACATCGACAGCGTTGCGATACCACTTGATGCGGGGAGGGGGCACACCGGAGGCCTTGCATGGCATGGAATGGGTGCTACCCGCCGGACTGATGGTTGTCCGGGAGGGGATGTCCGTCAAGACCGGTGTGACTATGGAAAACAAAGGGGGACAACAGACACATCAAAAAATCATTCACATCTCTTGCAGCTACATTCAACACACTCTGATGCATACATACAGTGTATGCATAAGGAAGGAGTTTGTTTCATCATTCGTATGAATATGAGGTAGGATTGGATGATGTTGTATAGTAAATAAACTAATCATACATTCTTCACTCAAGGAAAAGAATATCAAAAATTAACAAAAAATTAATTGAATATGCACCAATCTCTGATGAATTTTTGAAAAACATCATCTCAAGGCTAATCCACCGGTATCTCTAAAACTTACAGGGTGCTTAACCTATTGAGGACGGACTGATTTTGCTACAACACGCATTTCCCATAGACACCTGCCCGAGTATACTCGAGACTAGTCCTCAACAGGTTAATATAACAACTGGGTTGGTGTAAAGACATGATTTGTGTGTGTGTGTGTGTGTATTATGTGTGTGGGTGCTTCCTTTCCAGTATTCTTCCTCTCTCCTCACTCCCTACAAAAATATTCACAATTATCAAGAGTTCAGCGAATATTGCACTGACATAACTTTGGGCATTTCCAACTGAAACTACCCAAGGGGAATTTTGCTGCTGATTATTTGAAGATCACTTAATGGGAACGACCCATGAAAATTGAAAATCTCAGCGTTTCTCTATTAACCGCAGATATCAAATGTACACTTAGCATGTACATGTACCCATGTGCTCCCAAGCAGACATGTTCTATAAAGAACTGTATCTTATTGACATGAATCTGAGTTGCAAAATAAAACCTATAAAACAAAAACAATAACATCTGTCCATTTGTTGTTCTTGATGTTTTTCTTCCTCAACTACTGTGAAGTAGAGGCAGTGGAGGTCAGTTTAGGTCAGCATTTCATTCATGGCCCATTACAAATCTCTGCATACACCTTGGGAAATGGTCAGCTGAAAACCACAATACACTGACACACTCTGGGCACACTATGGTCCACACATAAAGCCTCTCTTTATTAAGTCCTAAATGGAAAATGACAGTGTCCACATTTTGCTATTCCATCATAACTTCTGGTTTCACAGCGAGCGAAGCTTATCTGAGGAGGGACATTGAGCACGCAAGAATGCGGTGTGGGGAGAGCCGATCCCAATCTCACTCGGCTAGCTCTTGTCTGAGTGCTGCCGCTGGGGCGAATGTAACAACGCACGTGGTCATCGAGATATGCTCGTTTGTCATCGCGGACGATTCATCGAGTCATTTTGGGGACGTGGGCATGACGCACAAAGGTCTCATCTGACAAGATCATCATGACAGAAAGCAAGTATAAAGGAAAGAGTCAGATAAACTGATAAGTAATCATCGCAGACCAAAGTGCCATGGAAGCACAATGAAAGAGACAGAACAGGCAGAAATAAAAACACCGACTTATCTAGGAAAAAAGGTGGAGCTAAATATAATCAATACGTATCAAAAAAGGGACAAACAGACAAACAAAAGGGGGAATATAGCAACAGAAGGAAGAGGAGATACAAAAATGAAACATGAATAGAAATGACTGAGGTACAAGTCACATGATTTGGTGAGATGCGAACAAAAGTCTGAAAAGTCAGAATAATTTTGTAAAGATTGACAGAGAAGTCATTTGGTATAATAACTGGAAGATGTAATCATGCATGACAGAAACTAAGACAAAAAATTTCACTACAATAGACACGCTGGATTTGGTCAAATTTTGAAAATAAATGGTTTACTGTGCACATTTGAATACAAGACAAGCAGTTCTACACCGCACTGATAAAACCAACTCTTTAAGACCTGTGAGGATTTCCCAGCTGTAATCCATTGTAAAGCTAGGAGGATTTCTATCCAAACTTTCCTAATTGATTCCATATCATATCCAGACGGGCTAACCTTATTAAGGTCAACCCTATCCTTCGTAATTCTTGCCATCTAGTCACACAGGACTGATTCATAAACTATTCTATAGCGAAGCAAAGAAGTGGGGGGGGGGGGTTCAGAATAAATTAATTAAAAATTTAAAGGGCAAGTTTCAGTTTTCAGAAAAGAATGCTTCCTTTTTCTGCTTTTTTTGTTTCTCTTATGAATTCTGCATTTCTTTTATAATCATATACATGGAGACACTACATAACATGTTTGCAAGCACAATTCAGGCAATTCTGCAACACAATGATGTTGCGATAGCCACAGGTCTCACACATTGCATTTGTATTCAACTGTATGACTCTTGTTTGATATACAACTATCTACTTTATGCATGCATTGTGAAAGTCTTGGCATTTGTTATTGTGGTTTAATGTTCATCTTTTTTTTCTACAATTTTGTTTCCATGTTTGCTTCTCCAAGTGATAAAATTCCCTAGAAATCTTTATATTTGGTCATAAAAGATAAATTTAAGGCACCTTTATATAAAAACAGAGGGTACAAAATAACAGTTTAAATCGACATTAAAATAACTATTTAATGCTAGGACTACAAATGTTGGTTGGTAGTGTGGCAGACCCCCATATCACGTCAGCATTCATATTTCCGGGACTGGGAGTATTCCGATATCGCCCATTCCAGGATTAAAATAAAAAGAAATCAGGCATTATTTGATAGCTATCAGCAGAGAGGTCAGATTTCGCATGGCGCTGGTGTGTCACGCTATTAAAGGTATCTATTGCACTGCCTGCCGTAGTCTGGGAGAAGCACAATGAATTTGCTGCACATTGTGCAGTCCCTCACATGCGAAGGATAGAATAATAAGATTCCCATGAAGAAATAGAGATTCCCCCTGAATTTACCAGTGCTCTTTGACTTGACGTATGCATAGCTAGGCCCTTTCACAAACCAAGCTTAGTCTCGGCTTGGATATCAAGAGATCAGCGCCACAGATACACCACGATCAATTTCCACCCTTTCATGTCTGAACTGAATTGAACTTAAACTCAAGTTCACTTTGTTTAAATGACTGGTGTTTAATACACAGCAATACAAAGAACATGATGCATTTACAGCACTGTGGCAAGAAAACAATAATCTTGACATGGATATTGAGAGCTTCGTGTCATAAATACTCAAGATCAGTTTCCAACCAGCAGCAAACTATGGTTACCCCCCAGAATGCTCTTGAGATGACATGCAATATAAACTTCATTCCCAACCATTACTGCAAATGTCACCATTTCCAGCCAATTTCTGTGCATCAAATCAGAATACAGTGATCTCGTGGGTAACAACAGCAGTAGTACTTAGCGGCAGCCACAGTAAGCAAAGAACCAGTCTGACCAATAATCTTGGCTAAACTGACAACTGCTGGGAGCCAAAGTTTATGTTTATCATCCCAAAGATGTTGCTAAGTACTGGTAATATATATTCCAATTTTTGTCCTTTATGCTTGAGAAAAAAAAAAATATTGAATTTACCAAGAGCATCAAAAGCAGTGGTCCACAATAACTGCTCTATAAATTGATCACTACGTTAACTTTTAAATGCAGCATCCTTGGGCATGGGAGAGGATGGTGAAAAAAGAGAGAACCACTGCAAAGCTGTACGCTTTTGTGAACCCAAATGACTGAATGTGCCGAGTTCAATGCACCGGATGCCACGGCCTTCAACTGCGCATGGACACTACACAAAATTACCAGGAATCGATCCAGTCTGCTATGAGCACTTCATTTTGGGGGACGATTGCGCTGTTTTGCTTCCTTTCAATAGTTTCTGTATTGGCTGGCAATCAAACAACTTCTCCCCCGTCTGGCAATGTTTGCATTTTGATATTTGTTTTTATAAACCTTTGCCTCAAAATGCAGTGCTACTCCAGACTTGGATGAAAAAAGGAGGATCCGGTTCCGGTAAGTGTAAATGGTTTTTTAAAAAAAAACAGCAACAACAACAAAAGACAACCAGATACACAAATTCTTGCACAAAAAATTAAGACTTCCATCAAATATTCCACTACATGTAGTGCTTTTGAAAAAAAAAAAAAAAAAGATCATAAATTCCATACATGTTAAAGATAATAAAAAGTTTTGGTACCTCAAAAATTTCCTTGAATTTCCTTGTCTTAGTTTGTGTTTCAGGTTAAAGTACCTTTCATATAACTAACACTGTGAGACTTACTCGCCCCAAAGTGCTCTCATGTCTTAGTAATCATGCAATTAACTGCGACCAGCAGCCCCATACGCATAGCGACCAGCAGTCCCATACGCACACCGTAATCGGGCTTCGCATTGTAGCATTCAGGATCATGACAGATTTAGTATCGCAGGAAAAATGTCAACTTAAAATCCCAAAAATTCTTCAATTTGAAGACTTACCAATTAAGGTGAAGTATTGAAAACAGGCTTCGGGCAACGTTTGGTTCTGCCTATAGTCCCTTTCTGTTCGAATTGATGACTGAATGTGACTCGGCCAAGAGGACCTTGGGAGAGCTACATACACTGAATACTACAGCCAGTGCATGCGAACACGTCACATGCGCACAAATTTCAAATCCATCAACGGATAAGATGTTTGTGTGCGCACGCGCTGGCCGTAGTAGTCAGTGTATGTAGCTCTCCCAAGGTCCTCTCGACCGAGTCACATTCAGTCATCAATTCGAAAAGAAAGGGACTATTGGCAGAACCAAACGTTGTTCGAAGCCTGTTCTCAATACTTCCAACTTAATTGGTAAGTCTTCAAAGCGAAGAAATTTTGGGATTTTAAGTTGACATTTTATCCGCGATACTAATTCTGTTCCTGAATGCTACAATGCGAAGCCCCATTAGGCTATGCGTATGGGGCTGCTGGTCGCAGTTAGCTATGCATACAATGGGCTGCACGCTGCTGGTCACAGTCAGTGGTTTCGTACAATATTTATCGACGCTGTACGGCGACGGCTCTGGTACGAAACCATTATTGCATGATTACTAAGACATGAGAGCACTTAGAGAGTAATTCTCACAGACAACGTACTTTAACGTGAAACACAAACCAAGACAAGGAAATTCAGGGAAACTTTTGAGGTACCAAAACTTTTTATTATCTTTAAGGCTTCCTCAGCAATATGAGATGATAAGATGTGAATAAGGGTCCTAATATTGACTGGCCTTCGAGTCAAGAGGAATATAATTATATATACAGCATATTGCTCCCCCCCCCCCCCTTCCTTCAGACAAACAAATGGTGTTCTTCATAGTGATTACAAGTGCATGTACAACACATGATATAAAATTTATATCATGTGAAAGCATTTAATGCTTTCACAGTGATCTGTGAAATAAAATGCTTTCAAATTGCATAAACTTGATTTGGAGTGAATTAACCTTTAATAGAGACATACACTTTCTATGTATTAGTAAAATCATAGATAAAGATAGAGCACATATCTAAGTTGAAATGGGTTGACTCAAGAGAGTTAATTCAATCTATTCAGTAGTCAGTCCTCAATCACAATAGTGTACATGAGGAACAAATGACAGCTGTCCATGCCATGACTTTGATGGCATGGGCACAGGTACCTTATTCTGACATAGATGGATAATCTAATAATCTTATTTGATTATCAGAATCAAAGAAAAAAAATAGAGATTGTTTTATACCATGAACTGCAGCATGGCAATGGCATGTCTTTCTAGCGAATATGTAATGAAGATACTTCATGCAAAGAAAAAAAAAGAAGAAAGGCACTAAACAAGCACAATACAGTCACATAAATCATTCAAGAATCTCCAGAAAGGGGGGGGGGGGGGGGGGAGCTGTGACAGAAGAAATGAGAAAAACAAGAATGTGGAGATGGATCAATTACAAAAGAGATAACTGCATTGGACCATGTCTGCGCAAATTCATCGTCAGCGTTGTTAAGGATCCTTATGCCATCCCGCCCCCGTAACATAAGGCAGGCAGCATCGTTTCCGTGATGACACATGTAATCATCCCCTGGTCGTTGCTGCGGGGTTGGTGGGAAAACTTCGTCTCCAGTGAGGGGTAACCAGGAGGAAAAGACGGTAGGGGGAAGAAAGAGGGCTCAAGATACTGAGAGGGGATCATACCAAGGTATTGGCCGCCATTGGTTACGGATAATGAGCAAGCGTAATTGGAAATACCAAGGGTCGACGGAGCGCTCAACGGCACTATCCGAATAAGGGGCAAAGGGATATTGACTTGGGCTATTGAATGGCCTACTGGATTTCCAGCACAGGAAACTTTGGAGGAAATATTTTACATCCTCCAGCTAGGGTAAGGAAAGAAAGGCGCCAACTCTAACCAGGATGCCTAGAAGGAGATGCTATGCTCCAGGCTTGAATTGGAAATAGTTAATTTAGACCTTTTTTTGTTTGCTTGTGGTTGTTGCTTCCCTAATCATATACCTTCTATACAGAGCTGGTACCTGTCCCCCTCCCCAATTTGAATTATCTTCTTTCTCGTTCTTTTGCTTCCTTAGGGATCCGGGTTGTCTTTATCTGGAATCTGTTGCTACAAGAGGGCATCAACAAACTAGTCTACAAGCAAACGAAAAGCAAAGGAAAAAATAGAATAAACATTTTTTATCCATCATTGGGAGTCAAAACATCTTTAAGAACCAAATAATAATAATTCTTTTTTTCAATACACAAAAAACTTGAGAAGTCTTAAAGAAGTTAACATTTTCCGTTTTTTTTTTTTTTTAGATATATTTTACACAAAAATGATATTTCAATGACAAGTGTATCAAATGTGTACTTGGTCTAGCCACATATACTGGATGTATGGTAAAAGCACTGTGCACTATGTATGGTAGTCGATAGATTAGAAAATATCAGCAGAACCAAGAGTTAATGACTATCTAATCACTTTGGCCATCTAGTGACCCAATACACGATTCATTGTTTGAGCTTCCAAACTGCCACAGAAAGCTACAGAATTGACACACATTTCAGAGTGGATGAGGCAAAAAGACAATGAAAATGGAATGGAAACACAGATTTCTATGCAAAAGAGTGATAATTAAAGAGAAAGCGCATCAAGTTATACACATGGTAGTTTAGATATGAGTTGCTCATTTTGTTCTGTGAATGTACAGTATAATCAGTGAATGTAACCCTGGATTTTTTTTATTTTCTTTTAAGGAGATTTATCATTTCAAGGAAATTTAGTATCGATGGAGTGCATTGATCTTTCAAGTATTATCCACATAACTGCAATTAAACCTAAAGTTCATATTTATTGAAAGTTTCTGGAAGAGGCAAGATAAACCAGCAACAAGGTTGGAAATAAGAGAATAGAGGACTGTGATGAAACCATCTGGGATGACAAGACAAATTACCATACTATAAGAAGGCTGAACGTGGTATCTATCAGGCGAGATGACGACACGCTTACTTGAGAGGGACTCTCGCGTACGGAGTATAACGACCAGGATGTGATTGATGCTAAATAGATGGCGCCCAGGAAGCCAAGATGACAGGGGTGCCATCACGGAAGATACTCCAGGAGAGGAGGAATTCTACCACCTCTTGTACTGCTGGCCTCGTGACAAGGCATGAAGAGGGTTATCAGGACGTGGAGTGTCGGCCCATAATGACTGCTTTCAGACTGAATCATATTCTCGTTTGCCATCACGTTTCTGAAACATGACTTTCATAGTGTTTAAGAGCTAACAAACCCTGAAAAGAGTCAGGATTCCCCACTGACCACTACATGCATGCAATGTTCTACACAATGTGTGCGATGCAAACTCTGGGCATGTTCAACAAACAGAAAGTTTCCCCACACATGTGTATATCATTACATGGGGTACATGTGCACATTGTATGCATCAAGCAACTACTAGTATCTGATGAGCAATACGTTAGCCTGTGAGAGTTAATGATGTTCAAGATCTTTATTTACAGTACGTCTCCTGAAATGTGTTTCAGAGATCAAAACAGTGACACTGAGCAAATTCAATTGGAAAGCGGTTCTGGATCACAACTGGCACAACATCCATTGAAATAAAAATGTTCCAGAGGAATTTGATTCGTCTTATTTCAGACTAAGAAAAGAAAAAATATGTCCATCATGAAATTTCCTCCATAAGTGCATTGAGCGGAAATTGATATTCAAATATTTTGGTTCTAATGTAGATTGGGCTTCCATTCAAATTGTCTATTTTATCATTACCAAGGTACCTCTAAATGCAAATTGCATGACACATGAGTGTAGCAATTGTAAGTAGAATTGCTTTAAGGAATACAAAAACACGGGGAGCAGAGAACTTGTAGAAACAAAATCAATATACATGTAGAAGAGACCTTAAGACAGCCAAGCAATGTATGGCAAGCCCAAGAATTTCTGGGAATTGTGACGACGAATGATCACCTCACAAAGATATGAACTGAGGAAATATTTCTGCATCAAAATGCCTTCGAGGTCAGTACCAGCAGAGGCGATGTACATACATACGTCTACGTTTCTTTCAGCAGCGAGGACAGCGAGTAAACAATCTTGTTTTCATTCACAGGACATCTGCCATCAGCCCTGACTGAGGTCGGCTGACATCTAGTGTGACAGCTATATTCCTGGCAAGGAACATGTGCGATGATAAAACCCTAGAGATTTGAAGAGCAGGGTTGATTCCCATCTGGTTCTCAGTGAATGAAATGTAGGACTGATGTATCCAAGTGAAGTTTGCAGTGAGCCCGTTTGAGTTTACACTAATTTTAAGTGAGAGCCCTGTTACACATGAAAGGCGGCCCGAGGCCTGCTTTTCGTGGCCAGCCCGAGGCCGGCCTGAGGCTGCTTTGTGGACCGTTTACACATGAGCTTCAGGGCCGACTCAAGTGACGATGCTCCTCACGGACCCTTTTTACACATGGGCTGGCCTCACGTCCCCTTTCCCTATTCTGCCGTAGGAACGCCCTACAGAAGTACAGAAATACTTTGCACAGTGAATTTGGTTTTGATACTCTACCACGCTCTCACCCCTGTGGAAGATCATGTGACCAGTCAACCGCAGCTCCGAGAGCTGGCCTCGGGCCCAGTACCGTTTACACATAGAGCCAAGCCAGCCTTGAGGCTGGCTATGGCCGTTCTCAGACCACCTCCAGAGGTGGCCTGAAGTGGAGTCGGCCTGAGACCGGCCCCACTTTTGTATGACCGTTTACACATCAGGTCGTCTTTTTCATACATGTAACAGGGGTCTTAGTGAATTTTTATCATTAAAGTGCCATGGAAGCCTTAAAGCTAAAGTTAAGGTTGGTGTGCTTGTGGAAGTTGCTGCAACGTCTGCTTCGCGGTAAAGAATAAAATCTTCCTGGGTATGGACATTAGGCATGAAACCACAGTTAATCACAAGCAGAGCTACACTTTACTCCAGTGAAAGCATCCCCTTTTACAGTAGGCCTATATGATTCTTGAACTTCAAATTGGACAACAAACACTCATCTGTATTTAAAGATAATAAAAAGTTTTGGTACCTCAAAAGTTTCCCTGAATTTCTGTGTTTCAGGTTAAAGTACCTTTCAAATAACTAACACTGTGAGACTTACTCGCCCCAAAGTGCTCTCATTTCTTAGTAATCATGCAATTAACTGTGACCAGCAGCCCCATACGCAAAGCGACCAGCAGCCCCATACGCATAGCGTAATGGGGCTTCGCATTGTAGCATTCAGGATCATGACAGATTTAGTATCGCGGGTAATATCAACTTAAAATCCAGAAAATTCTTCAATTTGAAGACTTACCAATTAAGTTGAAGTCTTGAAAACAGGCTTCGGGCAACGTTTGGTTCTGCCAATAGTCCCTTTCTGTTTGAATTGATGACTGAATGTGACTCTGTCGAGAGGACCTTGGGAGAGCTACATACACTGATTACTACGGCCAGCGCATACGCACACATCACATGCGAACAAATTTCAAATCCATGAACGGATAAGATGTTTGTGTGCGCATGCGCTGGCCGTCAATTCAGTGTAGCTCTCCCAAGGTCCTCTCGACCGAGTCACATTCAGTCATCAATTCGAACAGAAAGGGACTATTGGCAGAACCAAACGTTGCCCAAAGCCTCATGTTTTCAAGACTTCAACTTAATTGCCCAAAGCCTGTTTTCAATACTTCAACTGAACTGGTAAGTCTTCAAATTGAAGAAATTTTTGGATTTTAAGTTGATATTACCCGCGATACTAAATCTGTCATGATCCTGTAAGCTACGATGCGAAGCCCCATTTAGCTATGTGTATGGGGCTGCTGGTCGCAGTTAGCTACACAGTATTCGTATGGGGCTGCACGCTGCTGGTCGCAGTTATCATGCAATAATGGTTTCGCACAATACGTGTACTACCTCGCCGCCGCCGTACGGCGGCGGCTCTGGTCCGAAACCATTATTGCATGATTACTAAGACATGAGAGCACTTTGGGGCGAGTAAGTCTCACAGTGTTAGTTATATGAAAGGTACTTTAACCTGAAACACAAACTAAGACAAGGAAATTCAGGGAAACTTTTGAGGTAATACCAAAACTTTATATTATCTTTAACTCAATTACTTTAAATTTACACTAATTAGGTCAGGGGATAATATCATTACTAATCAAAGACCATGGTCCTACTAAATGGCAATGAGGAGGAACCACTGCATGCGAAGTTGTGTAGAAGTATTTATGGATTTAATCTCACAAAATCATTATGAACTTGACTTAAAGGAACGGGTGGGACATCATTATGAGCTTGTTTTACCGGACTTCAACTCATAACTGGACAACGTCTGACATTCCAGCCTAATCACATACATGGTCAGCCATCTTCCCAAATCAATTCCTCTAATTGGATTCTGATTACTTCAGAAAAATATTTAACTCCCACAACTTGTGGGTGAGGAGAATGGAACAGTCTGTCGCTCGCAGAATTTCAATTCTCCTCTGCTATATGATTGTCATCTTCTCACTGATTGACAAACCGATCCAGAAGATGGCAGTAAAAAAAAAAAAAAAAAAAAAGCCCTGCCCTTTTCATTTTCACAATTCTGCCAGGGCTTGGCTGCGTTCCAGCGGAATTTTTCCAAACAAGAATTGATGTTTGATTTGTACCCGACCACTGGACTTTAAATAAAGCTTTTCTCTTCAGCAGTAGAGGTGGAGGGCAGAAAAATTCAATTTTCGACAAGGCCGCGCAGAATGAACCTATGCTGCCAAGCAAATAATGCGATTGCTTTTACACTTTGCTTAAATAAACACGGCAGAGATTAAGCTATGACTCGTGTTTACTTCGTCTTTCTCTTTCTTCTATACTCTTTTGCTTGTCATGACATTCCTTCTGTCAAAAATCTCCCTCCCCTAACCACAGTATCTATATCACGCCAGAATGGGATCCAAAACATATTGGTATGCACAAAACACAATAAACTGCCACATTTCGAAATACTGGTATATCTTGCAATATTTCTCTACATTGTACAGAGGCTAGGTTAATAGCAAGAAAACATAGATTATCTTTTTGTAAATTGTTAAGATATGGACATCTCGCATTGCAGGGACCACTGCAGCATTAAAACGAAGGAGATACCAAACTTAAAGGGAAGATAAACCCCAAGAGCAATGTGGATTGAGTGAAAGCAGCAACATTAGTAGAACACATCAGTGAAAGTTTGAAGAAAATCGGACAATCGATGCAAAAGTTATGAATTTTTAAAGTTTTGGTGTTGGAACCGCTGGACGAGGAGACTACTAGAGGTTATGACGTATGAGTGGACAACAATACCAAGAAAATATAAAGAAAATTCTACAAAAATCCATTTTTCATGAAAATTACAAATTCCATCAACTTGATATTGACATAATGTTAGGGGTAGCAATTATTCCCCCTGCTTTCTGAAAGAGGTTGGTCCATTGCTCTTTCATAATTCTAGAAAAGTGAATTTTTGTTGAATTTCCTTTATATTTTCTTTGTATTGTTGTCCACTTATACGTCATATCCTCTAGTAGTCTCCTCATCCAGCGGTTTCAACACCAAAACTTTAAAAATTCATAACTTTTGCATCGATCGTCCGATTTTCCTCAAACTTTCACTGATGTGTTCTACTAATGTTGCTGCTTTCACTCAATCCACATTGCTTTTGGGTTTACCTTCCCTTTAACTCAGTGCCTGCAAAGTATCAATTAGGGCCTAATGTCTGCAGTTGAATGGTGCATTGTGCATTGGTATAATCAAAGTGTATAAATAATGTCATTTTATTTTGCCTCAATTTTTTCTTTATGATTAGTCGATACACTTCTCATTTTTGTCTTTCCGAAAACATAAACAAGCTCTGTAAGATATTTGTTTTGTAAGACTTGCCCCCATGTCCTCTGCATAGTACAGCAGTTACACTTCATTACAAGCATAGCAGCAGTTGTATTTGAGTATGTAGCAGCACTCCCCCAAAGGATACGACTCTTCCTGTAGTTCTCTATATTCCACCAAAAAAAAAAGAAGTGCTTGTGTGTTATTATTTGTCAGAGGGTCTGCGGTCAATAGTGCTATACAGATCAATATATATCACACATGAATAATCCCATTAAGAAGGGAGAAAAAGAAATGAGAACAGGGTTGTTTGTAATGAGCTCGAAAGGGCCCCGACTTGTTTATTTTTCCTCCAGCCTTTTTCTCTCTTCTATTTACTCCTGCTGTACCAATCTGGGAATTCTCACTGCAAAGAATGGAATACAATTAGTCTATTCAGATCAGCTGGTTGGAGCAGACAGTGATATCAGCCATTAGTCATAAATACATGTATGCCATGCAGAGCTGCTTCTTTTTGATGATTCCTCACAATTTTACATGTCACAGAAAACATGACAACTGGACTACCATGTGACATAACATTGATAACTGAAAAAAAATAGCATCCATAAATGTGCATGATCTACATAATTGTGTGCATATGTTTTATGTAATTCCAGGATGGATATACAGTACAATTTGTTTATAAATTTCTTTTTCTTCAAGCAATGGTTGCATTTTACAACAGCCATCTCCTGGTTTCCTTTATACTTTTCCAGAGTCATTCCCATTATTCCAAACCACCAATTAACCTTTATCTCGTGTCATCACTCATTTGCTTCACAGTTCTCCATTTATTTGCTCATCCACAATGCTCTAAATGAAATAAATTACCCCACATCTACACATAGACAGGAAATGCAATTATAAACATATTCTTGGTATGTGAGGCGACTCTATCTTTTCCTAACCATGCATCCCCCCCCCCCATCTCTGTCACTCTACCTATGAATCCATTTCATTCTGTCTGTCGGTGACAATCTATAGTCACGAAATTCAATTACTGAAAGAAATATACTATACACAACATTAGACTGTCCTGCAAGGCAGCAATATCTAAATTGGTAATGTATCATAGAACTATATCAACAAAAATCCAATCTACAGAGATCAAGAGAATTAAATGGAACCCCTCCTGATTAAACAATGCTCCTTGCCCATTGCAGTTGATTGCCCTACAAAGCATGCATTTCGTATTCCACACATGGTGCCATGACTGACAGAAACAAAGGCATCAACGCATCGGATCGGGGGACGAAATTGATACTTGTACTGCAGACAACAAGATTGTAACCCCAAGGAATATTGTATGTCTTCACGGTTTGTTTCATGCGTGATTTCACTGGGTCATTACCTGCCATTTCAGGAAGGTCATTCAACCTTCATCTGTAATTGGAAATAGAAATCAACTAACTCTAAATCAACTTTATTTATCCAAGACCATCCATGGGCATAACTTAGGAATAACACCAAAAAAAAAAAAAAAAAAAGGAAAAAAAAAGTCAAACTATTTCTTCTGATCATGAAGTTCTCTTATGCAAAGACTATGGGTGGTTACAAAACTGAAGTAGGTTTGCTGCTTGTAGGAACTGGCATAGGAGTTAGCTTGATTCCTTGACACATCCCATAGAATCATTCCCTGCTATTTGCTTGATTTTCGAGGTACACTGTGTGGGCAGAGTAAATTTTGTCTGGGGTTTGTGGTAAGCATGATCTAAGCTGCAAATAACACACAGGGACATGCAAGATCATTGCAATGAGTGTGACAAAACAAAATAACCCACTGGCAGGATAGACCATAACTTTGTATTTGATGGCATATCTTCATGCAACCGGGCCCGGTGACACATTTTTATGAGTTTTTCAATCTCTTGGTCATGTTATGAAACATTTATATGAAATAATTCTGTCTCATAAACAAAGAGTATCAGAAGAAAGCACAATCAAGGAGAAAATAGCAACACTGCACAAGTCATTGCCCATATGGGTAGGCAGTGATTAATTCTTATGTTTTGGCTAACCCAATGTTAAAGAGTTTTCTGAATGCGGCTCTTCTACGACATTTGGGAGACGTTGCAGAAAGAGGATTCACAGCAAAAAAAGGCAGAGGTTGTTGTAACTACTTCAACTCTGGTAAATAGTCTTCCTGGCGAGCATTATGTCTAATAGAATATAAGGCATATTTTCATATCAACAAAAGTAGATATATTTCTTATGAATGCTTGAACTTTCCTGTCACCATCACAAATCTCAACAGAGCGACAAAGAGATCCATATATGGAAAATGATGAACACCTCAGTTTCGATCCCTCGATCGCACAGAGGAAGTTTCTTCGCCTGTGGTCCTGCAGGTTACCTGCGATCTTAATGCACCAGATTGGTTGCCATGGAAAATCTATCAACAAACTCTGACCAAATAAAAAAAAAAAAGAAGACAAAAAATCTGAAACTCAGAGCTACATGTTCATGTCTCACAAATATTTTCAAGAGACATCATCTAATTCATGCAGCTGCAACATGTAACGTGTGACAATGAGGTTTTAACTTAAAGTCTTTTAAACTGTAGCATCTCTCTTAAAAAAATGTACTACCAATCTTCAGTAGCTAGTTGGTGTCTCATTAAGCAGCATCAAGAGCTCTTGTTTCCTGTCCTTCGCGTTTAATAATTTAAGATCGCTTTCACAACTCATTCAATCACTTAACAAGCTCTCTGTTGGTTGAACCTTAAAAGTCACACCGAAACACCTTTCAACGCCTACAGAACAAAACTCAATCTCAATTGCACGTTTCGTTATGGGGTGAAATGCATCCCATCCTTCATGTGGAAATGTCAAACCATCATTGAAGTTCAAAGTACTAGACAGAGTCGCATAAACATGCTTCAATATATATGATAAACTTTGCACCCGCCCCCAATGGCATTCTTGACAAAATAAGCCATCCCTGTATTTGTGGTTCGACCAGTGCCCATAATTTATGAGCCATAAATCAAGCCGCAAACTGCTTTACACACTTACTACAACAAGCACTTTCGCCCAGGAGATATGATCAAGTGCCTTGCCATTATAGACCTTGCTGCATCTTTACTTATCAATGTGACCCATCTACGCAAGTACCATTTGTAGGGAGTTTGGTGAACTTAAAAACACACAAAAGGTCTTACCCCCTGAGATAATTCATTGTCTATAAAGTCTTTCTTGCATAAAGGACACAATAACATCTTCTTACATATGACTGTGAAAGAAAGATGAACCTTTAAATCTGGACTTGTTTGTATCTTCTTCTTTTTTCTTTTTTTTTTTTTTGATGGTCTCAAAGAACTTTACTCAGCTCTCAGTCAGACTTGAGAGAGAAGCATCATGTCTAAAAATGATGCACACATATCTCTATAATGTGTCCGTGAGCTGCTGATTAAACCAGATTCTACCACAGAATAAGGTATCATATGAAGTTCACTGCCCAATGCGACTGTGTGTCGTCAGCCGGCACCATCGAATAAAGTGGACAATTTACGACCAGGGAAAGGGAGATGACAAAGAGAGAGAGAAAAAAGAAACTTACTGGAGATTGTCACGCTAACTGTCTCCACTCATAAAATTTCATTTGTAGACATTAAGTATGATCCTTCTGAAAGGGGAGAGGAGGGGGAAGGGGACATGAAAGGGGGAGGGGCCTGTTGGCATAACTTTCCTTCCTGTACAATGTGACATGTTTCAAAGAAACGAAAACAGAGGGAAACTGACCAGAAATGAATATGATTTATTAGTGGAAAAATGAGCAAAGAAAATGGGATACCATCGTGGTGTTTCAAAGAAGCTACATCTGAAAAAAAAAAAAAATGCTTCCTGAAATACAAAACCTTCTTATGAGCTCCGCCTTACAAAAAGTATCATGGTTGGATCACAACAGGAAACTAAACTCATTGTATGGAGCGATCAAAGATAGGTCTCTGCTCAGCAAATGTGGAACAAACTTGACTGGGGGTAGCAGGAAGATTGTAGATTAACCTGCTTAACACCATTCCCACCATTTTCCAGTTTCATCCATTTTTCAGTTTCATCCATACTTGTGTATTTGTGCAAAATAAGTGACCTGTAATTGCAATACCCTGATAGATATTACAGCTCTTAAAGATGCAAAACAAGGTGCTTCAGCTGAAAAGTAACTTCCGTCAATCTATCTGTAAAAAAAACACAAAAAAAGAAAAGAAAAAAAAGGTAAAAAATTTACCATTTCAGTTAGTTAGACCTACCTCCTGCCTGAATCTTTAAGTTCTGGAAGGTTTTCAAAGGGGAAACTTTTCATATTCTAAAAAGCATGTTTTTCCAGCAAACTTGAACTGACCCCATGACTAATACTGTCTTCTACGCTTGACTGCATCAAAACTTTTATGTCAATATCCTAAAAACTGTAGGCCTATACGGAAACATGTGGCAGGTTTCTTCCTCCTCCCCTCCCCCCCCCCCCCCCCCCCCCCCACCAAGCAGGTACGTACATGTATTGAAAGTCTTGGGCCTCTGTTTCCATCATTCCCTACCCCAGGATAACATACCTGTCCCAGCAGGTAGACATGTGGCTCCCATTTACAGGTCAGCAGTTGCCACAAAGGGGGCGTACACTCCTGGTATCGCATAAGATAGCAGGACTAACACTCAGCAGCATTACAGCACATGGACAGTCTCAATACGTACGTTGTAACTCTCTGCTCTAACTCAATAGGGTCAGTGAGAGCAAAATAATACCCGATAAATATGAGCACTAGATTAAGATGTCAATTCTATTACGAGTATAGGAAGTGTTCATTTATGATCTGACGTGTTAGTAAGACCTGATCTGTACAACAGCTTACTGAAGTTACACTGGATGCAATTCAAATGCTTAGGACTTGAATTGGGCACTAGACTCTACGGATGTTTAAGAGGGAACACTGACTGACATTTACTGTAGCATAAGAGCATCTTCAGATATTTGAGAAGGCGGTGTAAGAAGCCATATTGACACGGAGGCGACAGTCTCCCAACATCACGAGGATTTATCCCATACCTCACCCCCGTCACCATCAATTTTACTGAGACGGAGAAATCTGATCGGCCTTAGCCTTGTGTCAATGACTTGAGACATCAAATCACACCGAATTAGTGAATGTGCCCAATGACGTAATTTCATATTTACGAGGTATCCCTGTAAACTTTTTTTTGTTGTTGTTTTACTTGCTTTCCTCCTTGTTTGGGGTTGCATTATTAAAACAAATATTGTGGGATATTTAAAATAGAACAGGGATTTGAGGAAGAAGATGCAAAAGAAGAAGAGTAGGAAGAGGAGGAGGACGAGGAGGAGAAGGTGGAATGGAGGTTGATAAAAGAAAACAAAAGAAGAAGGTAATTATTACATAAGAAGTATAAAAATAAGATGATGATAGTGAAGAAAAAGTTGGAGATGCAAGAGGATGAAGATGAGGATGAGGAGGAGAAGAGGGGAGAAGAACAGAAGGAGGGTAAGAGGAAGAGGAAGAGGAGGAGGAGGAGGGGAGAAGGAAGAAAAGAAGGAGAAAGAGGAAAAGGAGGAGGAGGAGAGGAGGAGGAGAAGAAAGAGGAGAAAAAGGAGGAGGAGGAGGAAGAAGAGGAAAAGGAGGAGAAAAAGGAGGAAGAAAAGGAGGAGGAGGAGGAGGAAAAGGAGGAGGAGGAAGAGGAGAAGGAGGACGAGGAGAAGGACAGGGAGGAGGAGGGGAGGAGAACAAGAAGGAGGAAGGAAAGGAGAAGGAGGAGGAGGAGGAGAAGGAGACAGAGGAGGAAGGAGGAGAAGACTGGTCATAAAATGAAGTTGGAAGAAAAGAAGGCCCTGGAAACGCAGACTACGAAAACTGATGTGAAACAAAAGTGTCACATTTCTCCCCAGCTTTGTGCCAAAAATGGTGACAGTGAAGGGTGCCCCAGAACTGTTCACACCTCGTGGAGGAAAAAAATAGAAAAGAAAAGAAAAGAAAACACAACAAAAGTAAACCAAAGACTTTGAAGTGAGAAGCCGAGGTTACTGCTGCCCCTCTGGACTTGACCCTAGTTTACAGCCCTCTGGTGAGCAAGAATCGCTGGGTCAGGATTGCATCGCAAATGTCATCATTGATTCATGACGGGCCTCCGAGTATTTACAGAATTTTTTTTTCCACCTTGGGATACAACCATTCATGTAACATATTATAATGGTTTATGTTGTTCTAAAAAGAGAGCAAATAAATGTGAAAGAAAAGTACGAAAAAATGATGGAATGTTGTCTTTACTCAAAAGAATGGTAAATTTCAAAAAGGACATTAACTTGTCATGAGCAGATTTAGGAATGTAACATACTCCTGCATCTGTGAAAGTATGTAATGTGATTGACTACTATGCATCCATAAACAGTTGTTATAGTGTGAATTTCAAGTGGCATCTCATACATCACTTTCTGAGTAACGGCAGCTTGCATTGCATTGCGCTTTGCGAGCCAAGGTATCTATCTCACCAGACTGGTCTGCTTCGGTTGATGGCACAAGCCTATCCATGGCTTCTGGTAAATCTCACGATTAACGATCAAACTGCTCAGGCTGGTTCTATTCACGGAAGAGAGCTGAGACAGTTTTTGGCCATGTATGGTGCACAAGTACTTTCGGCAAAATGGGAAAGGGCACAGATTAAAAACACACAATTTTGGGGTCCTTTCATTTTGTATAGAACAAATTAAATTGTCTTTGGTTAAAAACCCCTTATCTCCCCCCCCCCCCAAAAAAAAAAAAAAAAAAAAAACAAGCAAAGACAAAAGAATGAAAGTATGTTTTGCCTGTACCCAATTTTCTTTCCTAAGAAAAATTATAGCATGGTATGTACCTTGCATTTATATCAAATTTTGAAGGAAATAAAAAATGGAAAAGGTATAATAGTATACTAACCATCTTGTGATCAAACGTGGGATCTCTGCCAATGGTCTTATGAAGTTCATTCCTACATCCTTCCAATGAGCTTAAGCTCCTTGATCCTTCACACCAACGTATGGGAGTTGTATCTGTAATTATGTTTTGTTGTTGCTGTTGTTTCAACATGTCTTTAATCCCATCCAAGCTCTGATAACCCCACATATCTTTTCTCTATATACCATGTAATATCTGAACCACAAAAGTAATGACAACTCCAGCTTGTTGGAAAGAAACATCATATCAGCAGAGACTAAAGGCGAAAAAAGACCAAAAGAAAAAAATCAGACACCACCAATGAGAATACCCTTTCCCTTTTCACTCCCCCTCCCCCCTCCACTCCTCCCCAAGTCCAAATATCCAGGTATTGGTCTCTGCTTGTTGATAGATGAACCAGGTCCCTGGTCTATCATGGTACTAGGCATCAAATACTCTTGGCTTGATTTATTGGAAGTCATCAATATCTGTCATAGGGCTGCTCTTCTGCCGTGTTAGTCTACAAAAATCAGCCCCCTCCCAAACAAACTCTAATCCAAACCCACTAGACCTCGACAATGTTTCTCACTTTTCCATTTTCTCCATTGTCTGTTCTTTGTTTTGCTTTGTTGTGCTTTCATTCATGAACTCCAAGTTAAGTGTTGATAATGTTCCCCTGGCTCTCCAGATTTCCTTTAAACTACAGATCCTGTTCACTGCTTTTCCGCTTTCTGCTCATCATCAGGAAGCAACTACTCATCTCGCTGTAGACTGGGGAAAGTGATTTCCAGCAGTCTCCTTAATTTTAGAATATTTAGTGTCTGTGAGATAAGTTTCGAAGCTTAAAACTTCTGCAAGCAAACAACATTTCCCAGAAATTGACTGTGTGAACTTCTCTCTCTCTCTCTCTCCCTCTCTCTCTCTCTTCCCTTCTCCTTTGTTTCACCTTTGAATAGATCAGAGAGGTAGAAAGAGTTTCTTCCTACCTCCCTGGATAGATCTTGGCTGCTAAAACATGGAAGAGTTAATAGAGCAAACTACTGTTCATTTAATGTACATTATGTAGTTAAAAACACCCACACAAAATTTCATGAGATTAAAAACTGTGTGAAAGATGCAGCAGTGAAGAAGAGTGGAAGCTCTTTGTCTCCTTAGTAGTTAAAAAGAAGGCAGCATGTACAACCACACTCGTATGTCTTTACAATCCAGCCACAAGCGTGCCGTTGTAGCTATGTCCCAAGTAGCTGGATACAGCCACCCTCAGTATCCAGCCTACAATCCTATAATGCAAACTATTTTTTTCTTACATTCTAGACAACTTTTATTTTCTAATTTTCTAAAATGCTTTCCCATTTCATTCTCATTGTTTTCTCTCGTAGGTTTTTGTTTGTTGGTTTGTTTGTTTTTTAAATTTGGTCTTATTAACAACGTTAATCTGCTTTAATTGCAAGTTTTCTCAAAGAAGATCTTACTTCTCATAAATACCCGGTAACCAAAGGCCTCTGGTGTGGTGCATTCTGATTGCATTCTAACGGCCATGCCAGCAGCCAGCCAGGTGCGCCAGTGCAGTAGTCAACGGCGGCTTGATGACGACAGCGTGACCTTGCTTACCCTATAAGACTACACTGTACATACTCACACACAATACAAGCATGTAGCACTATTCTATTCAGAGAATACACATAGCATGCACACTCTTTGATAGTCGCGACAGTTACAACTGTATGATATGCTCATGTTCGCGTTTACATGCTGTGTTTTGATGATGTGTCAGTGTGCAGGCCTAGCGGTTGCGCTGCTAGTGCTAGCTACCAGCCAAAGTCCCGATGTACCAAGACTCCGTCGTAGCACTGCGATTGATCCTAAGTTTGATCGGAAGTTCTCCAATCAATTGTAATTTCGCTATTGATTTTCAAATCCATCTAACAAAACAAAGACGATGAGAATGGAGTGAAAAAACATTCAACTTGTATGAAAATAAAGTTGTCTAAAAGGTATGATATAATGTGAGGCTATTTTCACCGCTTTGCAGGGTGGTGGTGTGTGATGTAGGCCTATACTTGCACATTGCGTGTGAAGTGGTTCTCCACATGGCAATATCCAGCTTTTCCATGTGTATGGATATGTAAAGTATACACGTGTGTGGCTGTCTCCAGCGACTCGGGCCATGGCTACAACAACAACATGCGTGTGGCTGGATGGTAAAGACACATGCATGTGGTTGTATACACTGCGTAAAAAGAATAGACTCTGATGGCAGGTACAGCAATCTTTTTTTTATAATAATTTTTTGGCACATGGCAATCTCGGATTCCTCCACTGTCGTGATAAAACGGAGCACTATAGGAATTCAACACAGAGAGAGAAGCCCTGAGTCTTTATTACACCTTCCCCCATATACCTGGTATATTGCATTTGCCACAGTACATTTTGCTCAACATCAGTGGTGACATCATCCCCAATAAAGGATATCTAACCACTGGACAGGAATATGCTTTGTTGAATTTGTCAGTGCTTTCCTCCTTTACCTCACTGCAACACCGGTCGGCACGCATACACATTGAACATGTGTGCAGGGACATGGTAGAGAGTTCATCGCAACCTGTTAGGAGACACTCCGGGCTTTCACACCTACCAGGGAGCTCTTCTGCAGACATGCTTATAGAAACACGTTTCACGGAAATCAAGCTGTTTTTCTGGGTCTTAAAGCACATTTGAATCTTGTTTCTCCCTAACACATTCTTCTTTTCTTTTTCTTTTTCTTTTTTTTTTTTTGTGTACATCAAGCTTTGTCAGTCGTTGTCAGGAGGTGTTATCCACTCGAATTTTTGCTCGATTTTGGGTGCACACTTGTAACCTGAACAGCTTGACCTTTCAGAAGTATTGAGGAGGTAGAGATCTGCCTGAACATGTTCTAACGTCCTTGCCATCAGCACCAGCCTGTAGGGCATATAGTTTACCTTGGTACTCTGGGTACATACTCTTGGCCATAAAACGTATCATGAATTGTGTTTGATTGATAGCCCAAGAAGTTTGTGTCACATCAGTTGGCATAAAATTATTTTCTTCTTGTCTTTCTTTCTGTCTTTTGCAGTAAGTGGTCAACAAAGAAACTCACAAGTGTCTGAACAGCGCCTCTCCAACTACCTAATGCCTATAAGAAACATGGTTTCAAACAAGTTCTTTTGCAGGTGTGAAACCTCTTAACATTACTTTTACACAGACTTCTGGAAAGAAAAAAAAAAATGTAACAAAGAATGAAAAATGAAGCAATATTGGAATGACATCCTGGTTTATCGCACAACCTTGGACAAAGAAAACATCTGGGATCCGCTTCCCGTTCGGGAAGCATGCATATTCAATGCATATTACATTACTAATGAACTTCTATGTTTGCTTTCAGACCATCCAAATCATATCGGTTTCTGTTATGAGAGCCCTGCAATCACTAAATGAGACTCCGAAGGTCAGAGCAATTTACATATCGGTAGTCATTTGACTATTCTATGAGTCATTTAATAGTCGGCATGGCTGTCGATGAATCTGTCTTCAAACTGAACACAAACCAGCAGCTGTAATCTGGAAGATATCTCCACCTTGGCATGGCATACATGCATTTCCTGGATTGAGGGTCTTTTTCACCGGTAGGACGGCACCTTGACAGGGAGACTGTGCATCGCCATGACAACAATACATAACATCAGCTCAAGCATGCCAATGCATGGTCTCAAGGAAAATTTGAGAGAGAAACATCATCATAGGGTACACAGGAAAACCTACCAAGAATCTTAACAAAACCAGGATAGCTACTGAGACAAAACAGGAATTCTATTAAACTTGATCGAGGACATGAGCCTCATTTCAAGTAGAGATGTATAACTGGTATAACTGCAAGGTAAAACTGTCATATTCATCACAGTAACAATCAGAAATGCTCACAGCTGATTGGCCATTACACGGGACTGGCACTGTAATGACGCTCTTTTTTAATTTTGCGAAAATGTTCATTTTTGGGTTGTGTTTTGCTTTGTTTTAAATGTGGTATTCCTGGTGTAAAGTATTGTCCTTGGTCCAAATTTCCAACTTATTTTCTTCTCTGCATAGGACATAGGATTGTGCTGTTGCTAAGAGCCACAACGAAACATACTTGAAGGACGGCTATAGGTTGTATTTGCCTAAAGGCTAAATGTGGGGAATTTGTACTGAATGAAATGATCGAGTGATAACATCAAAATGATCTAGTGAGAATCCAGGTAAAAAAGATGTATGAATAGCTGTATCTACTTGAAAGGCATACATCATCTACAATGGCATCCTGTGGGTGTGTCTTACTGGTTGTCATGGTAATGGGACCATGACATTTGAAGGTAAGTGTCCCTCTCTCACTCTACACCAGAATTAACCAAGCAAAGATTTTGTAGAAAAAAAAAATTGAAATATGGCTTTCATTTGAATACAATCAAAATGATTTTTGTCTTCGATGAAACATTTCCTTTAAAAGCCTACCTACCCAGTAAGCAAAAGGTGAAGAAAGGTCAGACTGATTAAATCCTAACAGACTAGAAGGAGCCAGTGTTCCACTTTTCCACCGACTGCAAGTGAAAGTGCATAACCCCAGTGCATGCTCTTTTCCGTCGTCTCACCTGCCTGACGAAGTTAAAAAGGAAGCACGGCCAATACTAGCCTGTGCAATAAACCCGCCATGATTGCGCCCACGCGGACCCCGCAACACTGGCCGCTGATAACCTATCACGTATACCTCGATGCGGGTATGCTTGGGGGTCTGCACTCCTGGCAACATCCCAGTAGCACCCCACAGCATCTCCAGCTAATACCACCCTGGCAGACTAGACTAGCTGAGACCTGGCTGCCCCTGCCCTGCCCTCACGAGGCGAAAGGTCCTGGCCTTCTAATGATCAAGTCTGCCAAGTTCAAGGTACAACACCCAATTGGAATTTTGTCAGTCACCTGGTATCATCATCAGAGTTGTGAAATATCCGACAAGCCGTGGCTCTATCTCTCCCTCTCTTCTACAGTTGTATCTCCTCCCCTCCCTCCCCCTTTCTCTATCTATCTATCTATCTTTCTATCTATCTATCGCTCTCTTTCTAGTTATCTATGTTAGTCCAGTTCCTTTTTCGTTGCCTGTGAATCAGCTCTCAACATGTGGTAGTTGTGTGCTGGCAGGAAGCTCTGCACCTGTTTGTTAGGTGGGAAGTGGGCATGAATGAATGAATGAATGAATGGGGGACTCTGTCCCAGATAATGTGCTGCACTATGTCACCATGCATCCTGTCTATAATATTGGCGTACACAACTGATTTGTGCTGGAGAGTAGTTAGGATCTGTTTCCTCGGGTTTTTGCTCATCTTTGCCCTCCCATCCCCCCCCCCCCCCACCAAAAAATAGCCAAAGATAACATGACCTTAAAGTTATAACTTGGCTTAGCGTCAAGTGGAGAAAAATCCATGAGCAGAACTACATGATGTACTTGTTCTGTCGTAGACAGAGGGATACATTACGTTCAGAAACAGCATACTGAACAAGTTTAAGGTTAATCTTTTTTAGATCATGTACTTTGTGAAATTTGAATTATTTCTACGCCAACTCAAAGACAATTTTGCTTAAATTGCTTTTGTTTATTTTGCTCAAATATCTTTTGGCATTCGTCTCCTATTCTGATTTTTTCCCCCAACGCTTTCATCAACTCCCTTCCTTCCTTGCCAATCTTCATGTAAATACAAACATTGGTTGTTGTTTTGTTTTTCTACAACATAGACACACAGATAACAAACTCATTTGAGTATTTCCATATCACCTTTCAAGTTTCGTTTTTCAATGTCTACATATAGTTCATTCACTCTCACTTTCTATAGCCATTTCCTGTGTCACACTTTCATTCACTAAATCCAATCTTTATAATTGCCTCATACTCGTAAATCAAAAGTATCAATTTACATCAACATCTACTCACTCATGTTTCATAGGTAATTTTTTCTTTTAATAGCTGGTAGAAAAATAGTACTTGCTCATATAAATTGTGCTCAAAAATGTAAGGTGGCAATGTTTCTAACACTGCATCTTATTCTTCTGAATTCTGAGAGTGCCATCCAATCACTATAAATGGTGAAATATGAAATAAAAACTTCGGACAGGAATGCGGGTGTGTCCACATTCTTGGAATTATATCACACTTTTTGTCATTTTTATTTATTCAAGTCTCTGGACATTGTTCTTCTCAAATGTTGAAGAATGAGATCTGCAAAATCTCAGTGGGGTAGGGATGCTTTTTTCATTCTTTTTCTCTTTCTTTTCTTCTCCTTCTGCTCTCCTCCCTATTATATTTCTTCTTCATTTTCTCCTCAATCTTCCTGTCTTTCTTTTCTGCTCCTTCCTTCTCTCCCTTCTTATCTGCCTTCTCCTTCTACTCTCTCCTAATTTCAATTCACTTTCCTTCTCCTAATTTGACACTAGATAGGGCTACCATCTATCTGCTCCCAAACTCTCCTCTCCTCTTTCCTCTTCTGTCCGTAGGTGTGTCTTCATCAGCCCGAGTTTTCAAAATAGCGCTTTTTTAGCAGTTGGGAATATTTCGCGAAGTCAAATTAGCCTGCTATTTGTGCGGTGAAGACGCAAATAGTGCGCAATTTGATCGGGAAAATATCCCAAGAAATCTTGCGTAGTTCGCGATTTAGCCCACTTTTAATTTGTGAACATATGCTATTTTGGGTGCGTCTCCATCAGCCCAAAATTTTCTCGATCCCTCCACGCTTCCGGTTAGCCAGCTGGCTGTGGGGAATTATTGGAAAGCGCATGTTACATGTATGTACAAGCTAGTGAGTGTGTACATACACCCACGGTGTATTCAAGGATCACATGTACGTACTAGGCCTACTGTTGTTGACATCCGTACCGTGCATGCTGGCTTTTTCATCCTTTTTATACTTCTTCTTCTGGTCCACTCTACCTATTCCAAAAAAGTTGAAGATTCTTGTAGATTGTGTGTATTCACATGCGTTTTAAACTCTGCAAATTGTTAATTTCAGATGTCTCACTGGACAGAAGAAAGAGTAGTGTTATTGATATCCCTTTGGAGAGAATATGCTGCACTGCTCACCTTCCCTGGTTGTAGTATCGTACATACGGTGATGTAGGTGATTTTGCGCGGGGAAATCCACTTTCAAAACGCGCGCTAAGCAGAGTAATGATGCAAAGTACGCATGCGTCAAATTTCAGGCTAATTTTCCCAAGCGGGCTGTTCAAGCGGATAAAGACGCACATTCGCAGTATCGGGCTATTTTCCAAGACCGCAAAATATCCTGTTAGTTTGAACTTCGGGCTGATGAAAACACGCCTAGTATGAACCCAGCATCTCAACCCAACACCCCTCCCTCAGGAGAGATCGTCAGAATTGACCATCCCACCCGCCACTGACCGTATCATTATGATTTCAATCATTTTGAGCCCAGCTACACTGGCCAGAGCTGGTTGCCACATGCCAGCTGTCGCCACTGCATGCCCCTGTCCAATTTCTATAAAGGTTAACCAATGCATCTACCGCGAAAAAATTAAAATATGGCTTTTTTTTTTTTATTTGCCATACCCGCAAAGCATGCCCCTTACAGAACATACATATCGGAGTTGTAATTTCGAGTCGTAACAACCTTGATACCTTCAAATCTGAACTGAAGACCTATTTTTCCCAGCATCTTTGTGGATAATGTTCCATAGATAAATGGCACGATATAAATATTGTTCATCTTCATTATATCATATTCATTACCCCTTTTCAAACGTCACAAAATTTTGCATGGTTGAAGTATAATATCTCCCAACATTGTGTTTGAAATCTCACGGTGATACATCTGAGAGCTTCTAAAAAAGAAATGAAAAACTATCCGTGTCACTTCAGAATACACTCCCCTTTAATACCAAGAATTATGGTTGGAATTTTTGGGGGGTTAAAAAAAAAATTCACTGGGAATCTAAAGTATACCCTTTATCATAAAGAAGTTTCCAGTTATATTATTCTGAGGATTAGGTCTACATTATCTACCTATACAATAAACCAATATCAGAGGAATCATATTTCCAGGGTTGCAAAAAGGGACACAAAAACTTTACACATCAGTATGCAGTGTCAGAGCTGTCATTAAAGAATTTGAACAACAAATGCTTTAAATTTACAATTATACATTAATCTTTCCCCTCTCCTGCTGTTCCCGTCTACCAAATTAACACATATTGGATAAACGACCAGACAGTAGCACAACAATCTGAACCACAAGCGAATTAGCCGCCCATTTGCTGGGCAAATTACCAGCACAATTGGATTAGGGACAGCGACTGGACGATAGAATCTGATGGTCAGCCTTGCGGCTGACTGCTCAACAAGGAGGGTCAAGGGGATTTGAACACATAGTACAGACAGCTGAGAGAGGTCTCCAATACACGTTATGGAACTTTATCCCAATTACTGGACGCTTAGAGCTGTAATCACAACACACTATCTTTTAACAATGACTTATCCTGCAAATGAGCATACAGTGTATTTTGTAATTTTGATACTCCATCTATCACTGCAAAATGGGAGTTATTAATGAAAAAAGACAAACAAACAAACATGTGAATGATTTCTGGTGATTTGTTTCTCTTAGCTCCATGGTGCCAATAAATGATTGGATAAGAGATGCTAAAAAGATTGAGATTATCATGCACCAAAATTCAATGGCTGACTGTGATCAGAACAAAACTTGTTAAATCAATACAACCCTTGAGTACTACAGTAAGGCTCAATGTCTTATACACATGATTTGTGTTTTACAATAGTTTTGGAGAACAAGAAGAAGTATAGCCTTTGGACAACAGAGTAGGAGAAACAGGAATATAACCTCTTTGAGTGTTAGAACCACACTTACCCCGCGGCAGAGGAAACCAAATCTCTAAATAATCCAATAATACTTGCAAAATTCATCTCTCGTTGGAAGTACAGAAAATAGAAAAAAAAAGAAAAAAATATGACGTATTAGTCTGCCTGGCTAGCACCACATATATAACAGATGGTTTGGGGAAGATGCTACAGCTGTTTCAGACGTGCAGGTGAACTTGTTTGTAAAATGTGATTAGAAACACATTTAATTTAAACCAAGTGATTCTTGTAAGTCTGAAAGCAAACTTAAATAAATTTTCTCACCCCCCCCCCCCACATAATTCTGAAATCATGTTTAGCCAATCATAGTTCAGGGTGCATTTGTAAAACTGTAGATGTGAATGACTTGGTGTCTTATCCATGATTGAGAATGCTATCATTAAAGGTGTGTTCATAAAGGCACGGCACGTATGTATTCTTTAATAATGTATATGAGAGAGGAAGGAGTGTGTTTGATTATATAAAGGCCATGGAGTTTTTGATACAGCTGTTGAATGGGATCATGTCAGCAGTTAGCAGTCAGCGAAGAAATTCACCTCCATTGTCTGAACACTCTGCACCTCTGACAGAATTCAGAAATATGGTTGTGGAACAAGTTCTCTGGTAAGACTGAAAATCTCTCATAATGGCAGTGAGAAACCTCCTGCTGACGGTGGTGGAAAGATATTGGGATGCCAGGGGCAATATGCGCAGGACATTGATTAGATTCTCTGGGCTGCGGCTGGCAGAAGATACCCGATAATAGAGGCACATCCTTAGATCTACTGCTACTCTTTGATAGATACCATGGGTATAATGATGACGAATATGATTCAGGGAAGATAATCCGGACTTTGGGAGTCATCCGCACGAGGGATGCCTTCAGATTTTCAAGCCAGCAGCTTGTTTTTGTTTGTTTTCATTCCAGAGGATTTCACACGGATGTGAACTTTCATACGATTATTTATAATTTTCATAAATCAAATCTATTTTTGTGGAAACAAATCTTCTCTCTTTTATATTTTCCTTGCTGGATACCAGCCTTTATCATTACTGTTACATCAAAGTGGATGTTCTCAAAAAATCTGTTATGGTTTTGCTTAAAAAAAGATAGATTAACTTCTTTAAACACTGCATGTTCTGTTCAATTAGTGCAATTTCATTCATAAGCCATTGATCAACCTCAGTATAATTACTTCCTTTACTCCAACTTCATGTGAGACTACCCTTGCAAATTTCCTATTGACACAGAAAACCGAAACCAACATGATAATTCATGTTTTCAAGAAGAAAGGATTTGAAATAGGGAATAACAAGTGGCAAGTTCCTCCTTCAAAAATTGATAACAAAAAAAAAAAAAAAAATCCCTGGCCAAATGTAGGCCTACATAGTATCCAAACTGCTAGTTACATGTACATACAACATTTTAAAGACAGTGCTATTGTGATGCATGGTGCAAAAACTGGTTTCTGAGTCATGTTACTCTATACTTTATTAAAGTCATTACTCTGATATCACAATGTTGTCATAAACCGCCTTCTCTTTGAACAGTCCACCTCCTTTCTCGCTCTCCTGCCCACCCCCCACCCCCACCCCCAACCGCCATCTATTTCTTCCTTTTTTTCTTTCTTTCTTTCTCTTTATCTCTATCTATCTCTCTTGAAATCCCTACATAAATTCACAGATGACAACTAGCAAAACTGAAATACCTTTCAAGGGTTAGACATCGCCTGAACTGAAGATTGCAATGTTTACAGAGACACAGTGTATGTAATACTGTAAAAGCTGTTAATTTGGCATACAGATATTTTCGTGACCGAGGAGGTCAAAGACATTTTCGCGAGATGTTGTTTTCGTGGTATGACATAATTAATTGCTGGACATATGTGAATCAAATTATATCATTTGTCCAGCAGTGAGATGTACTTGCCTGGTGGCTTTGTAGAACCCTGACAAAGTTTTTCTCTACTGTTGCACTGTCTATTAAGAACCATCTAACTACAGTGATGAGACACAAATCAGAAAGCTAAGAAACCTCACAAATACACATGCACAATCATAAAGATATAACCTGTTCCATCAAAAAAAAAAAAAAAAAACAACGCTTAATGACTATGTACAAATGGAAAGAAGACACTGATAGTGTGAAACATATCTGTATATAGGTGGAAATTTTTGCACCATTTCACACAATGTGACAATAGTGCAAAAATAAAAATGAGCATATGTTTTGCTTGTTATATTATATAATTTTCTACCTTTGATTCCTGAAATCAAACAGAAAACACACAAAATTAATCTTACCTGCTGAGTGCATAAGATTACTCATGCTAAAAATGTCTACTTTAACAGTGACAGAAAGACACACACACACACAAACAAAATATTGCTACACTATATCCTGACATGTGGAATTCACAATTTTTCTCATTACGTGTGACAATCTTCGGTGAACGAGCTGGCATTGACGAAAATTTTTCTTCCTGGCAACCAATCCCCAATTCACATGCATGCACGTCACACCGAAACACCCACGCCTAGTAATAACGTTGTTAGAAACATATTTACAACATCACGAAAGGGAAAGACAAAAGAATGATAAAGAAAAGCTCGTAAGTGCTAATTCAAGCCCACCGATACCTGGATCTATGACACCACTCCAGAAATGATTAGAAACCAAATACAGAGGAGAGAGAGAGAGAGAGAGAGAGTAGCGGAAGTAGGCGAGAGCCGGAGAGGGGAAGTTGTTCGACCCTGGGGGTCGGAAACTATCAGTCTCTAGAAGCAAACACACCGCACACACTATTGAAACAAAAGGCCTCGTGAGACCCCCTATTAAACACAATTCTCTACTAAACAGTGCACATTCTAAACGTGAAGAAGACTTTCACTGGAAATGTCGTAATGAAATTGGAAAGAGAAAGAGAGTGAGACAGAATGTGGGGAAAGACGGACTCAATTAATAAATCATGCTGTCAATCATGTGCAAAATGCAAGAAGGAGCTAAACAATAGCACAGGCTGAGACAAAGAAAAAAAAAATCAATCAAAGGAATTCAGGACCGAATAACTATAATTGCAGCTCTCTGGAACAAGAGAGCTAAGAGTCCGTGCACAGCAAATAAAGCAAAACGCATCCCACTCCTGAACAACATTTGGCTTTCCTTACAGGTGCGTAGGAGTAAGTAGGAGGAGATGGTAAGTGTATTTAATGACACTCAATCACTTCATAAGTGGTATTGGTGATGCGCAGTTTCATATTCAATAGAGCTATCAATATGAGTGGTATGCTATTAAAACCATATTATGAACAGACTTCACAAGAAATGCTCCCTGAGTCAGAGCATAAAACTGAAACACCTAGATCCTTCCGACTTTTCCCATAAAGGGAAACTATGATTTCTTCTTTACTATTTTTAAGGTAGAAGATGCTTCAACATTAAGAATTCTTTTGATCATGTGCTCAATGTTTTGTTTTCGTTTTTAGATTACACATTTAGTACATACTTTCGTTACGTTCACATGACATTTTCAATCTTTAAGATTAACTCTAAGTTTTAAACAATGACGCATGTCCACACGAAACCTAATCTTTATGATCAAACTTTCGAGAAAGAGTCCCACTTTAAAATTAAAAAACATATCATGAGTTTGCGTTTGTTGATTGTCATGTCCACATGATGCTAAAAGTATGAGTGGGAACCCCCTCCCCTCCACAGCATTTTACCCGAAGATGTCTTGTGGTTCTAATAATAGACCTATCTATAAGGTTGCTAACCTTCAAGTTCGTCAACACAGTCGTAAACTACACGCTAACCATGGAAGTTTACAACTTCAAATTAATCTGTAATATTTGAAACATTGTCTGAACCTTATGACTTGAACAACTCAATATGTAACTATTCTATAAAGATTCACAACAACCCTGGGAGTGTACTCTCACATGAGACAAGTACACATTATCCAAAGCACCAAACAGTATAAAAAAAGAAGAAATATAGCAGAAGTTGTTTTTCAAAAATTCTATCAAAACAAATAATATCCTTAAATTTTGAGATCCAGGTCCTGGAAGAAATTTAACACATACATGTATTTATGTGGCATTGTTATGTAGTATTCTGTGCGCAGACCCTTTCAGACCTACACTGTAGCACACTGCATGCAACTACTGAAGAAAGAACAGTCACAGCACTTGAAGAATGAGAACACAGAAAACATGGTAATTCAAAGAAAAAACAACAACTTCAGAAGCACATCACAGCAAACTGTGCATTCCATTTTATACTACAAGACAGGCAGAGCACACAAATCAAAAGGATGGGGTTCATTTTCTTTCTCTGATTTTGAAAGCACCAATCCAAGCTTGAGGCAAGCAAATGCAGTCACCAACCTGGGGCTACAAGCAAGCAAAAAAAATGAAACAAAGATATGAATATGCAATTAATATAATATGCAGCACATGGAATATGCATGGGTGCAAACAGGAATAATCCATGACATGTTCTTGTAACACAATAGTTATTTACTACCAGCACATTACACATGCATTGCATAACAACATTGACATCTATTGCAAAGCAAATGAAAAAAAAAAAAAAATATGCAAAAAAGGTGCAAAGCAAATAAGCTTTAGTGTTTGCAAGCATTCATTTGCATTTGTGAACTGTGCATGAAATAGGGAGCAAAAAAAAAACAAAATGTAAATCTTAACTCCTGCATGTGACAAAAAATGTTTCAGCGCTTGTTTTGCCACATGACCACAATAATGAATAAACAAATTCAGCAAAAATCACAATGCAATATAGCAACAAAAACTGAAATTTGACTCTTTAAAGAAAATATGAGCAGGCCTACACATAGGAAAAATATATTCCTCAAGACACTTGAAAACTTGCAATTACATAGGTGCATTACTCACAAACACACACATGCACACAAAGGAAAAATCCTTTGTGGTTTATAGTAATTTAAGAACATGGTATTCGGCATTTCAAAAACAGAATTCTTGTATGCAAAAAACCATGTGTGAAGTCCCATAAACTTGTTGACAAGATCACCCATAGCTGTTATTGCTGATTATACCATGTTCAACATGTCGAGAAAAAAAAAATTGTCAGCTATGGTATCTTGCAAAAAAAAAAAAAAAAAATCCCCAAATTCCAAATTCACAGATATTGCACATGAGCAAAAATGGCCTGTCACAAGCATTATCACTGCCAGTCGATTCTACCATCTGTACATTCCATATCTCAGGGGCCCTTGCCTCTGCATGTCGGGGGCCGAAAACATATTTATGCTCCCGCTCGCTCCACAGACTGCAAAAGTTTGCTCATCAAAATTTTGATGCGCAAAACAGAGCCACCGCACTTTTATTGCCAAGTGGGTTTGCGGGGCGTCTACAAGTGAGCAGTGACATCATCAAAGGCTCACCCTAACCTCATGCTGTACCATCCTTGGTGATACAAAAGTTTGTTGGAAACATTTGGGTTCAGAATCCCTTTGGAATGATGTACACATCTCACTGTCCTCCCTCAGTATTACTTTCTTTGGCTGAGGGAAAAAAAAAACGGCATGAAGGCTTTTGCTCAAATCAGAACAGTTAATCTATCAGGGCACTTGTACTTAATCTTAATTAATCTTAATGTACTTAATACTTGTTAGTGATAAAGGAAAGTTAGAGTAAAGATTAGGGTTAGGTTTAGGGTTAGGGCTAGAGTTTGAGATAGGGTTCAGATTAGGTTCAGGATTAGGATTAGGGTTAAGGTTAGGGGAAGGGTCTGGGGTAATTGCCCAGGGGGTAGTTGCCCCAGACCCCATTTAACATGTACTGAGGAACACTACACTTTTCCTATTGCTAAAATAATTAATGATGTTATCATGTTAGATGAACATTTATATTTTAGTTGTTATGTGTGGGTTTTTGTTTTGTTTTTTTTTTGGGGGGAGGAGGGGTATCTTCCTGTCTCCTGGAAAATCCCTTTGAATCTCATTTGAACAAAGATTTGCACTCTCTGATGGCTATTCATGAATTGTCACCTGTTTGCAATATTCAATGAACAGCTTTACCTGTGGGTCATCCTACACAAACTGCTCTCCCTGTACAATGAGTGATACACAGAAAGATACATTAGCTCTATGTGGACAACATCCCACTCTCAGAATTAATGAATTATCAAATTAAACTTTCTATAAAAAGATGCAGGGTTAAGACAAATTTGCAGGGTTTAAACAAATTCCCCCTTGCTGATTATCTATAATTTCACTCTTGGGTGGATGGAGTCACATTAGAACATACCAACGATAGTCATTTCTTTTTCCAAAGATATCAACAGCAAATCTATACATATTTACAATTATTCGAACATTCCACACCATTCACGTCTGTAAATAATTGCTGCCATAGACAGGAATTGACATCCAAGAAGAAGTCATTCTACATATCTTTTTTTTTTTTTTTGGGGGGGGGGGAGGGTAAAACCAAAGCAACTGACTAGAAGCAATAAGACTGAGAGTGAACAGGTATTCAGAGTAATGAAAATAGTAGCATATCAATTAGCTTAGCATATCAAGCATCCCATCAGGTGCATAACAGGTCTGTACTGATTATTTTACTTGTGTATTAAACCAGGGAGGTGATTTAATGCTTGATTCTGTGTGAATTGGGTTAAATGAATTAACATGGCAGTGGATGGGAAATAGTGGTGGGGCTGAGGGGGTGGGGGAGAGCTGGGAGAAAGGTGAGGAGGAGTGAAGAGCCGCTCAAGAGAAAAATGAACTTTGGAGAACTCATCATCGTGTCCTCATAGCCACTGGTGCTATTAAAACTCAGTCTATAAAATGTTTCTGGCACAGCCTGTTAGTGGAAGGTAAGATGATCGGGGAGCTCTCATTGACCGACCCGGTTTTTTATAGTTCCTGGAATGTTCCAGCAGCGCGGAATCGTAAACACTATCATCTTTCTGTCTTGTTCCGTGGGATGTTTTCGTTTGCTCCACCTGATGCCCCATGCTGCACAATTAATAAATACATTCGAGTCTGGGTTATGAAATCTAATATCTCGGTGCGTGGCCACCCCACTGCTCTTTCCTCATATCTGGTTCTGCTGTCTTGTGATACACCCAAAGCGTGATGGCTGGCATAGCATCGCTGCCTTCATCATGCTTTCTTAACCCTCAAAATCATCTTCACAAAGCTACCACCTGTCCCAGTAGAAAGACGATCCTCTGTGCCCCGTAGGTGTTTGGATGAATGCAACACAGACGTTCAAAACATGAAATATATGCTTAAGAAATGCATAGAAGACTTCCCTGTTCTTGGGATGCGTATAAAAAAAAATGGAAGCATCTCCTCGAGATTATCTGTGTGAGCGTTGAAGTCTATGGGTGCGTTCGAGCGCTCTCCTAAAGTGAACTGTACCGTACCGTACCGCGCCAGGGGAGCGTTCGAACGCTCCTAAAGTGTACCGTACCGTACTGTACCGAGCCAAAAGTGGACCACTTCCCGATGTGCTCCAAAAGCGTACCAAAGCGTACCAAAAGTTCGTTGTAAAGCATGCGCGTATTATGCGCATACGTCACAATGCAAAAACATCATTCTCTTTGTTCGGGACAGCTGTAAGTAGGTCAAGCGCAAGGTGAATGACCTTCTTGCTACAAACAAGCGTGACCTTTTCTAAAAATAACTCGAGAGGTACGCTTTCTCAACAGAGCATTCGAACGCTCCCAAACTATCACAGTACGATACGGTACGCTTTAGTTCAGTTCGCTTTGGTTCGCTTTAGAGCGTTCGAACGCACCCTTTGCAAAAGAACAGAACTTTGGAGAATAAGGGGAAAAACAGATTTGTCAAAAGACCATGACCATCACCTAATTTTATCTGGTTTCTCACGATATCTGGATATCATGGATGCCTGTGTCTGTATCTGTCTCCGTGCTTTTCTTTTCACGTAAAGACTCCGTAAAGTCTGCCGCGTTATTTCAGTCTTTTATCATGCAACCTCCCTATAGTGTGTGGTAACACGGATCAAGTCAAAACTGCACGGCACGGTAACTGCTGGTTGTTTACTTTGTAATGGACGCACATAATCTCTGTATCAACAGAATACTTGGTTTTTGTAGAAGGACTTCTCTAAAACATAAGCTCACTTGAAGTGCCTCTGAAAGACGGCATAAAATGCGATCTCCAATGAACATATCATCAGCATATAGACATAGTGACTGACATTTGAAAAACTGTGGACAATTCTGCCTATTTGCTGGCATCACTGGCAATTACAGTCACATTTCCCTAAACTAAGAAACACAAGTATTTCCTCATATTATTTTTGAACACCCTACACATACTTTTCAGTCACTTTTGAAGGTAATATTGCTAATTTCTACTGCAAAGATCTCATATCAAACCTCTGACATCAATAAAGAGGCTTGTCCACATTTCTGAGTGTGGGTTGGGATTTTAGCTGATGAGAACATATGTGACCCGCTACAACAAAAGGATCCGAAAGTCGGGGAGGACAATTTTCTGAAAATGGCATGACATTATTCCCTTAGTCTTCTTCTTTAATTTCATATATAGCACAACTCATAAAAGTACTTGGTTGCAGAGAAATCAATGATTTTAATAGCGCATGTCAAGTGGTTGTGGAAATCAGAGTTTCGAGAAAAACGCCTTCAAAGTTTCCTTCCAACACTATCATGATCAAGGGGAGGCGAGACAGTTTTCACCGCTTGACAATAGATGGTATGCTCCTAGCGACCTCCGCAATGTTCATTCAAGCTTAGCGCTAGTGCCGTCTACGCATGACCAATCAGTAATCAGGATGCCACGCACTGACCAATAAGATCACTCCCTCGTTGCTAGGGGCGGAGTCTAGCTGCGGCGCTCAATCCAAATCTTCAGACACGTTCCTGTTACGTTATAAAGTCAGAAAATCATGGCCCAGAAAAATGCTGATTTCTTGCCTTTCCTTTGATCATTTAGCTTCGATATTTTTGCAGATGATAGACAAAACATAGGACTACAAAATTATGCCAAAAACAGAAATCCGATTGTTTTCACCAATTTTGATGTTGTGACGTCAACCTCGATTTTCTCAGCTCAGCCGTCAGAGACTTTAGGATCCTTTTGTTGTAGCGGGTCACATATACTCTGGAAAGACAACCCCCTTTTATGCCATGTATGTGTGATAAAATCTTCTCTAACCTATTAGTGTGATCTCATCCTCCTATGTACCTTAATACAGCTCTGTTTTAAGTTCTCTGTGTTTTTTTGCATTTAATACTTGTCCATTATCAGGAACTTTCTCGAGTATAAACAGATGTAATTCTCTCCGACCTTCTATGCCGTGCAAGATGAGAGTTTGCGTAAACATTGAGATGGCATCACGGACTTCTCGTACCATTTACATCGGGATGAACAATTATCACCAGTCTGACAGACCTGCAGAGTATAAACTCATTCGTTGAAAGCAAGCAGCTGAAAGAGCCCCAAACTGAAAGCGATCAAATGAAAAGTGATAATGCCAAGGTGTGTCATTCGGGGGTGACTCTGCTGTAGTCCCATCAATTTATTTCTGGGGTTGGCAGCTCTGGAAAAGAAGGGGCCACAAGACTTCTGCCGTGATTCAATCTCGTAAATGGGGAGGGCAGTATACACAGTCGTATCCGTTGCGTAAACTAGCTGTCTGGTGTGGAACGGTAGAGGACATGTGACCCGTCTCTGCAAATAAACAGCCTTTGCCAGATTTTCCTTCCCTCACATTTGGGCCCGTGTTAATTTGTGAGTCATTTGTTTGAAATGGGAATATACAATTTGAAAAGCCTGCACCGCATCAAAAGAGTTATGTTCACATTTGTTCTTCCCGGTGTCTTCAAAAGCCTCATTCAAGACTATATCTGATTTACTTTTTCCTCCCATCTATTTTTACAACTCTTTCTCTCTTTTTTTACTTTTTTTTTCCATGCACTTACGTCACTGGAATGAATATTTATTGCTGTAATTTGTGATATCCATTACACAAGACATCTCAATCTCTAACTCAGCCTATCAGCATTCTGTACAGTTTAGAGCTGGGAATTTATTCTTTTCTAATCTTTATCTTGCTGAATGAGTTTGTATCCTCTTTCTATATTATCTGATTTGTTCTATGCATGAAATGTTTAAATATTATATCTGTGTCTATGTTAAATACACTGTATACTTGGAATTTGTCCTGCAAAATTGCTTTATCATAATAGATCACTCGTGCCCTTGTAAAATGCATGTGATCTCTTTTTTCATGGCTTCTTAAAGTGTAAAGATTGTATCACATCACAGATTATATATAGGTATTAAATAGCAGCTTTGAGTTTGTGATGTCATTCCAAATCTTTCCAATAAATGGTATTGATGTGACTATACATCCAAAGCAGAACAGGTGAATATGTTCCACTTCTGATGAACTTTCTACTCAGTACATCCCTAAACTCACACACACCCACACACGCACACAGACAAATAAGAAATGCCACACACATGACCACACAAAACCATGCGGTAAGAGATGCAGCCATTTGGTCTCTTTAGATCCCGTGGGCCACTCACATTCATTGGTGCTGGCTATCAAGTGTTTGGCTTGGACTGTGTGACAGGCATCATTAGCACTATGTAATCTATGCTGAGCAGAATATGTCATTCTCTTGCACGTGTATGGCATATGTGTGTGGCATATGTGTGTGTGTGTATGTGTGTGTGTGTGTGTGTGTGTGTGTGTGTGTGTGTGCGCGCGCGTGTGTAACAGAGAAAGTCTATCAGGGATTGAGCATTCATGAAGTTCGCACACTTCTTTCTCTACTTCATACTTTGATGTGACTAACATAATAACTTGAAGATGGCCCTCATGTTCTTTCCCTATAACTTCAGTTTCTTAATTTGCACGCACAGTAGCTTTTAAAATCTAAAATAGTGAGTGCAGAGTTCAAAATTACTGGAAAAGTCATCTAAAGCAGCTTTAATGGCTCGATGTGTTCTTTTATAGCATCATACACACTTCTTATCTGCAACTGAAAGAAGACTCAAATTTGAAGTTGGCAGTACCCATGATATTTTACTGAGTCACTGCAGTAAAGAATGCCACTTTTATGGGTTTAAATCTAGTCAACTCAGGTGGCATAACTTTACAGTATATCTATAAACTGAAAAAAAAAAGAGTGATTGACGTCTTGCACTGCTATACAAAACTGACTAGCCTGTGTCTTCAGTCAAACACATTTGCATTTTAGTCTTCAATTACATTTTTTTTCTTCTGCTTTCGTTTTTTCCACTTTTCCTCTTTTGATTTGATTGATTTAAACAAATACATATTTTCTCTGATAGTATTTCACTCCACTTTTCCTCTTTGATTTGATTGATTAAAAAAACATATTAGTATTTTTTTTCTGAAAGTCTTTTACTCCCTGTTCTACTTTGCGGGGAAACTGAGAGGTGTTCCTTCACTGGCAGGGAAGTCATAAGGAGTCAGATATGCTACCAGACACCCCGCCTTCTCAAGTGATTATCCTCCAACACATGGCAGCTTGCCAAGCGAGGCCTGCCACATCGCACATTTGCGCTCTCTCCACAGATTTTCTTCTCACCTCGACACGCTGCTCCCACAGCAAAAGCAGGCAGAAAGCTCGGCGAAGACGGGATGTTTGGCAACGTTTTTCAAATTGCGGTATCAACTTTTAACAGTCTGTTCTCCCGGGGTGGCACGGTCTCTTTATTTTCTCAAGCATTTCCGATTGCCGGCTCGCAAATTCATCATCCAAGCATCCAATTTCCAGGGGGGAGAGGAGGTAAGCACAGCTGTGTCATGACAGCCAGCAACATGACGGCAAAAACACCACCTCGGCCGCAAGTAAACACGAATATCAAAGTTGCATCTACTTCCTCCCATCATCAGGGATGGGAACAGAAAAAAAAAAAAATGGAAGGGGGTGTCTACTCTTGTGCTTTTGATTCAAAAGTGGAATGACCGTGTGATGCATCCCTTGATGAAGCTAAAACAGACAGGCACTCTCAGAGTTTGCTGTCAAGTGCACACGTGGGGGAAAAAAGATGCTTAATTCAATAAAGGTGAGACAGTCTGAGGCTTTCTTGTGAACCGGTCGCCTCATCAGCTTCTCAAATACAAAACAAATAAAACAAGGATCCTGTTGTAGCAAATCTGGAAGTACATACAGGACTTCTATTTGTATATTTTTCTCCAAAACATCATAACTAAATTTGCCAAAAAAGACAAAATACATACACACATACATGATGGTGCAAAAGAAGAAGAAAAAAAGGAGGGTGAAGAAGGGCATGAACAAATTGACTAAAAATTCCATAAAGTTAGTATGACTTACTGTAATAGGTGAGATCAGCAGTGGCTGAGATGGAATCGAAGCTGGACCCACGTAGCTGGACGTCGCATCGGTAAGAGCCCGCATCCATCTCTGTCGGGTTGAAGATGGCATAGACAGGGTTTGACCCCTGCTGCCGCATGGCGCCATCCTTGTACCACGTGACCTGGATAGCTGTCAAAGGCCTTGAGAGACCAACGTGAAAATCAAAACATACATATAATTATATATTCTGATTAAAAAAGAATTACCACTGTAACTTGAGACAGAAGATTCCCGACTGCAGGCAAAAATTTACTTTTAAGGAAATCAAGTTAAGAGGTAACTTAAGTACATTCCCTGGAAGGAAAACTCTCTCATTACATTGATTGCTTGTTAATGCTGTACTAGTCTTTACGACTCACATTCCTTGAACATCCAGCTATCAAAATATATGAAATTGAGTGTTAGAACAGGAAGGAATGTAAATCCAAGAGGTCTTGTACATGATCAGCTTCAGGAATGCTACAGGAAATACATCATCAGAATGATTCGCCCAATCACTGTCTTAAATCAGTCGGAGAGCAATGTTACTTTCAGTTCCTCCGTGAGTGCTTTAGTATCCAAATGTAATCCATTTTATTTCATACAATATGTTGAAATAAGAAAACAAGACATACGACATATTGGCCCGAATTCACGAAGGTGGTTTAAACTTAGACCATGGTACAAATTTAGACCATGGTCTAAAATAAGCATTAAATAGGCGTACCAATACATGCGCGCATAAATGCATGTTTTTTTACTGGATGCCTGTTAGCGTACGCAATCTGTCAATCATATATACGCAGAAGAAATTTACATAAACCATGGTTTAAATTTAGACCACCTTCGTGAATTCGGGCCATTATGTCTATTCAAACTGCAAGTTTGTCTATGCATTACCTACTAAAAGTGTGACCCGCTACAACAAAAGGATCCGAAAGTCGGGGAGGACAATTTTCTGAAAATGGCATGATATTATTCCCTTACTCTTCTACTTTAATTTGATACATAGCACAACTCATAAATGCACTCGGTTGCAGAGATATAGATTATTTTATTAGCGCATGTCAAGTGGTTGAGGAAATCAGAATTCCGAGAAAACCGCCTTCAAAGTTTTCCTTCCAACGCTATCATGATCAGGGAGAGGCGAGACAGTTTTCACCGCTTGACAATAGAAGGTAAGCTCTTAGCGACCTCCGCGATGTTCATTCAAGCTAAGTGCCAGCGGTCTATGCACGACCAATCAGTTATCAAGATGCCATGCACTGACCAATAAGATCACTCCCTCGTTGCTAGGGGCGGAGTCTCGCTGCGGCGCTAAATCCAAATCATTGGACACGTTTCTGTTATGTTGACAGTCGGAAAACCATGGCCCAGAAAAATGCTGATTTCTTGCCTTTCCTGTGATCATTTAGCTTCGAAATATCGGCAGATGATAATAAAAACATTAGACTACAAAATTATGCCAAAAACAGAAATCCGGTTGTTTCAACCAATTTTGATGATGTGACTTCAAACTTGATTTTCTCGGCTCAGCCATCAGCAACTTTAGGATCCTTTTGTTGTAGCGGGTCACAAATCATTATACTGCAAATCACCAGGAATACCCCCTAAAATATATGTTTTTCTCTGATTTTCTGTGCATCACTGATGACATTTGGAAGAGAAACGAACAAAACAAACTTACACTATTCATATCAAAGACAAAAATCACACATATATAACATTTAATGTGATTAAGAAGAGAATGAAGGGATCTTGTTTATGTAGTGGGAAAGCTTGGTGTGACCACTTCCTTTAAGCCACCCAACTGACACAATGAAATCTCTCGTTATGGTTTTTTGTACTACAGTCCTTGAATGACAGAGATGCGGGCAACTCACACTGCATTCACGATGCACTCCATCTCGACGAAAGTCTGTCCCGGCGTTACCACTGTGTCCTTTGGGGGAACAACCAGCGAGGGTTGAACGAACGGAGCAGTGGGAAAGGTACCTGGAGGGGGAAAGGAAAGAGAAAAGGGAAGAAAAAATTAATCAGTGATCACTGCCAAATTGGCAATCCCTGTGATTGGATTGCCAAGATGGATACAGTGTTTGCAATTTACTTGTAGTCTGTTGGTTTATTTTTTTGGTTTGTTTGTTTGTTTGTTTGTTTTTTTGGGGGGTGCTTTGTTGTGGTTGTTGTTGTTTTTTTTTCACTTTTTTATATCAAATCTGCTAAAAAGGCCTCAGAAGAATCTGCCATATCTGTATGACAACATCAAAGTACCTTCTTAAAATTTGGTGCTACTGTCTAGAACAAAAGCCAACCCCTTCTTCAACTTGATTTTAGTTAGATAAGCGGTGCTGATATCAGAACTTTATTTATTGGATATGTTGTGGTGATCAACATCAATGACCAATGAGAAAAACAAATCAAATTCCTTTACTTCATAGGAAGATTTAGAAGACTTTTTTGTTGCTCTAATCATCCATTAATGGTTGTTAAGAGAAAAGTAATTTGTTTGGTTTTTGAGACTCTTTTTGTTGTTGTTGTTTTGGAGATTTTCTTGTTACAGAGGGTGAGTTTTCCATAAGTTGTATGTCAGTGGTCATGAGGATGGAGTAGGGTTGCTCTTTAACCCATTGAGAACGAGTCCTGAGTATACTCGGGCAGCTGTCTATGGCGTGTTGTAGCAAAATCAGCCCTTCCTCAACGGGTTAAAAAGACTTGTGAACTAGTGCATGAAAAGTAACATCAAGTTGACAAGCCCTGGATTCTACCTTGAACAACAAGCGTGATGGTGGGACTGATCTGGGTCCGTCCGTAGTCGCTGTTGACGGCCTTACAGGTGTAAGTGCCCTGGTCCGACTCGTTGGTCGCCAGGATGACGAGGCGCTGGTCTGACGTGGTGAAGCGGTGGTTCTCCTGCCCCTCCACAATATCGATGCCGTTGTATTGCCACGTGATGGTCGGGGTGGGGTAACTGTCTGTAGTGGCGAGAAAGTTGTGACAGGGAAAGAATGTTAAACTGTAACACCTAAAAGTATGAGTAGGAATACCTGGTATCACGTACTGTAAAGCTGTCATTTGACTAGGAATACCTGGTATCATGTACTGTAAAGCTGTCATTTGACTAGGAATACGTCCTGGTATCACGTACTGTAAAGCTGTCATTTTTGCATACAGATACAATGTACTTTTGTGAATGAGGTCACAGAAATATTTGTGAGATGTTGTGTTTGTGATTTGACAGCGAGGCTTTCGTAAGTCCCCTAATGCCTGTCCATTGGCAATGTTTTTTCCCCTGTTGTTAAATCAGAGACCCAACCGTGAATCGCAAAATTCACAAAATTAAAGGGATGGTACACTATTGGTGGAGATGAGAATTGGGCTTTTAATTTTTTGCGAGATACCAAGAAAACTCTTTTTGAATATGATATAGTACAGAGCATACCATTTTAGGAGGAATTCAAAGTTTATTTGATGAAAATCGGGTTTGTAATTACTGAAACATCCAAAAACAAAGTAAAACAAAGCGATCGTAATAATGTGTGGGTCCTAAACTTTATTAGAATCGCTCTTTTTTGGATATCTCAGCCATTTCAAAAGCAATTTCCATCAAATAAGTGTTGAATTCCTCATAGAATCACATGCTCTTTCATATTTTATAAGAGGTTTCTCATTATCTCATTAAAAAAAATGTTAGAAACCTGAAATTAGGTCTCAATCAAAACTATACGATCCCTTTAAACGGTCGCAAATATAACAGCTTTTACAGTAGATTCAGGGGCAACTTGATTTATTCTTTTTATGTGTGATGGAGACCATGCATTTCACAAACAAGATCACAAAGATAAATGTGAATGAAATTAGAGTTACTTTGTTAATAAACAAATTGCTATTGCCAGCTTTGCACAAAGAGTGGTTTGACTTTTCCCTGAAACTATTCCCACATTTGGTAACTACAAACAGCGACTGTTTGCACGTAGTAATGGCAAAGATTTAAAAGTCATACATGGATGTTATCAAAAGAAATCACAATTCATTGATTATTGAATAAAATAAAAACAAATGAATTTCCTCATAACAACCATTGATGAACTGGGCTCAAATTTCAAAAACAGCGTACAAATGTGGCATACAGTTTCGGAGAAACATAAAATGGATGTGCTGGATACGGTATAGACTATGAAATTCCGCAGCCCAGTATATCTATAATTCTTTATCTGCCTATTGTCTTTCCTCTGAATGGTGACACAATAAGAGCGAGCTCTTAAATATGAAGTTTTAGAAAAAAAGTGGCATTCATATAAACATGTATGGATTTATGTATACCAGCAGCGTCAGTCATATAAAGAGGGTGGTATTTTTATGGTAAACAATACAAGGCTCAGTCTGCAGACTACTTGACTTTCAAAGAGCCATAAGTCTGCTGTCTTTTGTTTGCCGTGTTATATGACCTTTTTTTTCCAGCTTGTTGCCTTCATCTGACTTTGATGAGTTTTCTTCCTTTTTTTAGCCTGAGATACACTCCCCAATATACAGTTATTATATTCATATACACACTTTAATAACATCCAAAAGCCGAGTAGAAAGAGGTTATTTGCATTAGATTTACAGATTATTCAAACAGTATATTTCCACAGCATGGTAATTGAGGAATGTGCACGTTAACACACAGACATTCCATTGGTTGACCTATAGATATTCAAAGTCTGTCTGGCTATAACATATCGCTCAACTTTTGTTTCAACATATCCTTTGCCCTCTTACATTGTACAGGTGCTGTGTACTGCAAAAGCAGTGTGTTTGCCAAGTTTGGCCCTCAAGGCTTTGCAATGACTTGACAAAGAAAGGGAACCTGTTCCAAAAAATATATATACTTAAAACGTTACCATGGCAAAAGTTGGAACATGTACTTTTCTTCAGTTGTAATGTGCAGCAGCAAGGTGTAAAATTGTATGTGGTTGCTCGTCATAATACTGTTACGCTGGGGTGTAATGGTCAGAGAGTGGCTACATGCCAACAGGCTACATGTACCTTGTGAACTGGAACCATCTTTGTGGTTGAAACACTCAATTCATGGCATACTAACTGTAATTCCATATAATGGCAACATTTCAGTGCATGATATCGCGAAGCACTATTGGCCATTGCATTATCAGTGTACAATAAGGGCATTCTGAGAATCTACTCTATATTAGGACAGTTAATACTACAATGTATTTTTAGCTCTGTAAATAACACTGTGATTTCTCACTTGTATTGACACTGTAAATCAAATGCCAATATATGCACAATTACGGCCGACTAACTATGAACTAGAAATTACAAACTAGAAATTGTCTGGTACTGTAAAACATGAAATTTTAGCGGCAAGAAATTTCCGCAATTTGGAGCAGACGGCCTTTTTCACGGCATGAAATTTTCGTGAAGTGCCTCTGGCATTCAATGTATATAGTGTACACAAGAGCCTTTGCGTGCATTTTAATCTCACGAATCTTGGCTCTTGTGAAATTCGCGAAATTAAAATGCACACGAACATTCCTCATTTTACAGTACAACAATACAGTATATCTTAAATATTTCATACGGAGTGTGTATGTGGATGTATCTCCTCTCTTTCAGCATTTTGACACCTCCCTAGTACTGTACGAGCTGAAATTATCGTGGTGGTTTTATTTTTGTGAATTTCGCAAATCCCCTTTGAACCGCGAAAGTAACAACACACGAAAATAACAACACGTGAATAACTAAGTTCAGTTAGACCCTCGCAACCGCGAAATTAACAACACGCGAAAATGTCCTCCAAGTAGCAATTCGCGAAAATATCTGTACGCGAAAATTTCAGCTCATACAGTAGTAATGCTCTCACATCCTTCCATACACAACAGTATTATTCAACTCTATCATGTTAGACCCTAATCAAATACGTATGCCTTATAAACTTCATCATCCACAACATACAGAGTCTGTTGACTAGTAGTGGCCACTTCATCATTTCATTGTCAAACACTGAACAACCATAAGTCCTAAAATTCAATGCACACTTTGATTACTTTGAATGGGGGGGGGGAGGGAGGAAGAGAAAGATAGACAAAAAGCACAAATATCTGAATCATAGAATAAAGTATGTGTTTGCTTTATATGTGGAGATACACCTTTGGGGTTGGGGAACAAAGTTGGCAGAAACAGGAGCACACCACAATTATGCACCTGCAGACCGTAAAGAATGACGTAGAGATGTACATGTAGACTCTTTTGTTTGCTCTCTGTCTGATGGTGCACAAAAGGTGAATGTTTGTACATTGATTTTTAAAAGCTCTGTTTCTGGGAAGATGTGAATTAAATCAAGGCCTGAAAATTGGGGGTAACTCTTGTCTATTCTTTCCCATGACAAAAAAAAAAGAAAGCAGAACAGGCAGTCATATTCTATTTACCATAAATACATAACTATACTCTAAAATCATAATAGCCCTACCAGTGACTCCACAAGGGGTTCACTGTTATCACTCTTTACACCATGCACGCATACACTTGCACAAGTTTACAGACACACAAGTACAGTAATAGCTATAATAAAGAACTTTTATGACTTTGTTGTCTTCCAATGGGAAAACACAGAATTCTGTAAACACCATCAATTCAAGAATTGGGACTTGTAAGGCAATTTCATGGGTGGTTGAACTCGCAAATCGAGGACCACACTGATGGAATATGGACAGAAGTCTTGTCCCTGTTCAAGAGAAAAGTTAGCTATCTCCCAATTTTTTGACTATTGACAACATATTTGTGTGTTACCTGAAGCAATATTTTTGTGAGTTGTGGATTTCATGAATACTGGTTGATTTGTGAAATTTGGCAAAATTAAAACACTGCGAAATGAACGGCATACAGAGTACAGTGGACTCCCATTATAACAAAGTCTTTGGGACTGGCAGTTTTCTTTCGTTATATCGAAATTTCGTTATTTAACCAAACAGCTTCAGAGATGCCTCAAAGTACATGTAAGGTTTCATTTCATTTCATTTCAATCTATTTTCATTTTTCTCACATATAGCACAAAAAAAAAGGTATATAAATACAAAAATCATATGAACATAAATTGATGAAACGTCACTGGAACGTACAAAAGTTTGTCTTGGTATAAACACTAAGTCTGTATAGGTGAGAGTTGAGATATGGTCATAGTTATATGATGGGGCCTGCATAAAAGCAAGCTTGTAAAGCTGCAGGTCCCGTGATAAATCAGATTAGGGGAACTATGACATACAAATATTTTTAAGACCGTACTATAATTGGGGGAACCGATTAAAACAAACAAAAAATCCACTCAAATAAATGTTACTAAATAAAAATCCAGGAGACGTCCCCGTGACTTGGGAGACTCAAGTCGCCACCAGGCTGCCAACTAGTCTCAAGCCCAATGAGATACACTTGTACCCACTTTAATATTAAATGCCAGCTATTAAACTCAACGGGAATCTGAACATCTGTATTGCAGGATTAAGTCCATGCGTTCTATAGTTGAAAGTATTACTACCAGCATAATGCTGAAAACAAAGAAAAAAAATCATGCTAAAAAGAAAAAAAAAAAATCTTAATTCACTGAAATACTGATATATCCATGAAAACAACAACAACAACAACAACAACAAACCAGGATATGCAGTGGAGTTCTGTATTGGACAGGCATTATTTCATCTGTTTAACATGCATCTTTCAGCATATCCGGAATCACCACACCTGTAGCACAAGGGCGGTAATGGCACGATGCCTTCATCATCAGCACTCTGGTATTTTGGTGTGCATGGTTAGACATTACCCACAGAGCATTCTGTAGGTAGAGCACTGGTATAGCATTAAAGGGTTGGTATAGTTTCACTTGGAATGGGGCTTCAGGTTTATAACATATAGATGATGGGTTTTTGAGATAAAGAGAAAACTCTTATGAAATATGAAGAAGCATGTAATTCTAAGAGGAATTCAAAGTTTATTTGATGAAATTTGATTTTGAAATGGCTGAGTATCTAAAACAAAGTGATCCTAATACAAGGAGGGACTCACCTTTTATTCGGATTGCTTTGTTTTACTTTGTTTTTGGATACCTAACCGATTTCAAAAGAGATTTTCATAAAGTAAACTTCAAATTCCTCTTGAAAGTGTGTGCTCTCTAACATTTCATGTAGTGGTTTCTAAGTATCTCTCAAAAATTTAAAAGCTGAATCCGTATCTCAACCAATACTATACCATCCCTTTAACCTGTTGAAGACTTGTCCCCAGTATACTCGGGCAGATGTCTATGAGAAATGCATGTTGTAGCAAAATCAGCCCTTCCTCAACGGGCTAAGGTGATGGCATGGTATATCATCGAGGCTATTAATTGTGTGAAAGTATGTGATACCTGTGAAAGTGTTCCAGAGTCGTAAAACATTCTAAGGGATTGGAGAGGGAATTTCTTACCATAAGTGGGGCAGATCAGTGTGGCAGCTTCTCCCGCTGTTACTGTGATCGTTTGTGGTGACCCTCCATAGTCTTCAAAATCTAAAATGACAGAAAATAAAAGATGCACCTTGTTTAATATTACTGAGATGATAACGCTATATTAATATATCCTGGTGGCTTGTATATTAAGCCTATGGAGATTTCAGAATTCAGTATGGAACGGGATAAGTGCAATGCAGGGCTTAACAATACAATTGTATCAGGTGGTTTATAAGTCCTTACTACAAATGCCCTAATTAAAGTAAATGAGACAGAAATTTTGAGAAGAAATAATTCTATTCTGTGTAAAATGCTGATTTGCATGAATTTCATTATATTCTTGAGACATGAAATATACCAGCAAAACTAAATTACAATAACAACAGAAATGCTGGCTGCTGGATACACACTTATTTCTCCACAAACTATATCAGTACAGCCCAAGTAGATTTTCGATGATTTTCATCATCATGCCACTACTAAAAACACTGATAAATATGGTGCTCATTTATCAATTTGGGTCAATTGGTCAATCAGCTGCAAAGTGTGTACACTGTTGACTTTTCATTTCATGTGTCCCTAGTTATTTGTGTATTTTTCAAATAGATAAAAATGAGACTATTCATATAGAGGGAAACCTCGTTCTAACAAGCTGCTTTATAGGTTTACTGAAATGTCCTTGTTCGTTATATTAGAGAAAAACAAAGTCATATAAAAGGAATGGGATCTCTCAAATACTGACATCGTCTTTTCATAACATAGTTCCACTGAACTATATACTAAGTTGATTTCAAGCATACTTTACAAAATACTTCTAATCAATCATCCCCCCCCCCCATTCAAAACGCTGAAAAACACAGTAACAAGTTAAAGGAAAGAGTCGGAAATATTTTACAGTTTTGAAGAAAAACACCTGTCCACTCACATGAAACATGGATTTCAGCCCCCCTGCTCAGCACACTGCCGACCAGGTTCTGGGCAACGCAGCGGTACATGCCCACATCGTCCTTGGAGATGCGGCTGAAGACATAGGTGTGCTGGTCGGTGCCGACGTTGCCGATGGCAGTGCCGTTGATCTGCCAGCGGTAGTTGATGGGCGCCGTACCGGTGGCCTGGCAGGAGAGTGTCTTGCGGTTGGAGTTGACCACGGTGTCACCCTGGGGGTTGCTGATGAAGAACGGTGCATCTTGGGCACCTAGTATTGGTAAAGGAGACGAAAACGAAAACGGTCATGTCATTTTCTTGCACATACTTTTTTGCCTGTCTTTATATCATCCGGATTGAACTTGTATCTTATAAATATATTCTAAAATCTACTGAGCAACACATTCAAGAAATATGGCTGAGTACACATGTTGTAAGTTGGAGTGGGTACCACTAACATCAATACCCCATGACATTTTCCACCTATCATACACCTTGTGATGGTAGAAGTACAGATGGAATCCCCAACACTGGACATGCTTTCTTGACAAGACGAAATTATTCCCAAATTGGTTTGGCATTTCATGAACCCATTTTTCCATGCTCTCTGAGCGTGGTCTACCAAGAACCAGGAGTGCAACCAACCTGCAATTTAATATCCATCACATCTGTTCCAATCTCTAATATCAAAAGACAAAACAAGCTAATAAATACAGGCCTCTGTACAGTATTTGAAATTCAATGAATAAACTCTGTATACATTAGCAACATTTCATGCAGTATTGACATTCAAGATGTAAAGGTCGCACATCATGTGATACATACATTCACATCTCTCTCTATACCGTCCTTTAAATAAAGGCAGTGAAGGAAAGATACAACACAATATGGAAACAGATGCCCAGGAGTGAAAATAAAACAAAAACATCATCACCATCATCATCATCACCACCACCAGCTCCTTTCTCCCATGGGGCTGGGAAAAAAGACACGTGTAATTACGTCCATCTTGCTCCAATTTTTGGGGTCATTTCCTCTCTCGTCAACTGTTACGAGGTAATTAAAACTTCATCGTATACATAATCCTAGCTGCTCCAGTGCCGAGAAATGGTTCCCTGTTCAATTTGACGCCCTGGGTGCTGTGAGGTACTGTAGCAAGAGCAGAGTGTTCGGAACTTCAACCCTTTTTCTGCCAAGAGCTCTGGACACTGTATACAATGCTGTGGGATTTTTTGTGTCAATCGGCACTCAAAGCGCACAATGGTTAAACATTCTTTGCCAAATAAAAAATGAATGATAATCATATCCCAAAAATATATAATTAAAAATATCAGCTTAAAAATGAATGACTAAATTTTCAAACTAGTGCACGTTTCATGTAACCATCATGGCTAAAACTGGTATGCTTTCTCACTGCTCAGTCCTTATGAGAAGACAAAGGTATGTGCAGATTATCAATGTAATGTGAATTTACATTGGCACACACCAGGGAGGGGAAATATTGATATTGGGCAATTTCAAATCAAGATGCATGACACTTCAGGGGCACAGTGGGTGATGAGGGAATTAAAGTAAACATGCCACAAGGTACACTGCAGGCTGAATCATTAATACACCCAATACATTATATCTGGCTGATCAAAGGTTAAGTCTGCTTAGTTGAAATCATTGATTCATCTTGCAATTGTCAGCTTATAACTATTTTGAATATGATTCTTCCTCCTTTTCATCTCCTTCTCCTTTCTGTTCTTCTAATCTCCTTTAATATCCCTTTTACCTTCTTTTTGATTTTCCTTCTCTTTGTTATTTATCTCTTCTTTTTCTTCCTGCTCTTTCTTTCACATCTTGTTTCCTTTATTCTTTTTTATTTTGTTTCTCTTCCTTTCGGGGGGATAGGGGACAATATCATATCACTCATCTTTCTCTTTTGCCCTGAAAACTGCCACAAACTATGTCCTAAAATTGCTTCAAATTGCACCCTGAAATTCTTTCTCTATTTGGGCGATGGGGGTATACACACAAATGGGAGACAAAGATAATGTTACACTCATGTGAATGTTTTCAGATGCAGTTTTAGCCCTAGCCTTTCTATCACTCTAGCAGACTTATCCCGTATTCATTTGCCGTACATGATATAACTTATTCTATTGCAGTGTTTGACCTCACATGGGGAAGAAATTATTCTCTTGCAGCTGCATAAAACATCACTGCCTCTTGTTTCCTTCTGAACCTGTTCGAAGAGGAAAAGACTCAACCCTGGAACCTACAAGTACCATCAGGACTGCAACAAACGAGATATAATGAACACTTGTCATACGGGCTAGGTCATTACATGAGCTTCATTAAATAGTCCCTTGTCTGGGTTTGTATCATAATAAAATGATCTGCTAGCTAGGCCTATTTAACCACAAAAAAAAAAATGTAATAAGCCCACTGAATCAGACACAAGTCATTCAGATCTACTTCCTTCTACAGCAGGGGGAATCACAGAAAAAGAAAGAAAAAGAATGTTTTGTTCAGTTGGATATCATAACAGGGAAACAGGGCCAAGTAATCAAGCAAAAACACAAATGGCAAGCTGAAATGAAAAACCATTACAGGGTTTAATGCTCTTTGGACCTCCCCCCTATGAAAGTAGAAGAGAGTCATTATACTTTTGAGGAAAAGCTTTCAGTTTTGTTCAGTTGTTTGGTTTTTTTTCTCTCAAGTCTAATGGCATCATGTTCTGTGCCAAGGAGGCTCGACATAAAACCACAAGGTAGGGAAGAGCAGTGTACTTCAGCTTAAAGAGCACCTGCAGTAGCAAGCATTTTGAGAGAAATTGAGCAAATTCGTGAAAACAAAAGCAAAACAAAACATACAAAATATGTCCCTCTGTTCAGCAGCCCCCCTCACCAATGCACACATTTTACACGTATCTGGGCAATTACCCCCAGAGGGCAATTACTCCCCCCCCCCCCCCCCCCCCTTGCTAAATCCTGCTACTGGTTAGTGGTAAGGTTAGAGTAAAGATTAGGATTGGGGTTAGGTTTAAGGTTAGGAGTTTGGGTAAGGGTTAGGATTAGGTTCAGGATTAGGATTAGGGCCAGGTAAGGGTCAGGGGTAATTGCCCAAGGGGTAATTGACCTGGACCCATTTTACAATGAACATTCCTGTGATACTGCCGCAGAGTGTCAAAAAAATTTAGAGGCCTATTACTTTTGTACTTTTTTTTTAAAGTTTCACAGCCATGCCTGAATGTTTGAATGGATGGATACTCCTTGTAAAACTAAAAGTAGTCCTCGCTATCTCAAATACCACAACCAGGTAAACTTTTCGAGAGCCTAAAAATATCTGGTGACCCCCTCTACCATCAACCCGCTGAGGACGAATCCCGAGTATACTCGGGGAGGTGTCTATGGGAAATGTGTGTTGCAGCAAAATCAAACCATTCCCAACGGGTTAATGTCGGCAGAGAGAAAACCCCCAAGTGCAGGAAGGACCAACCATCAAAGTCATACAAAGACAGGATCCTCCAAACGAGATGAGCGTACAGCCATGCATAGGCATGGAAGCAACTTCTGGTTAAGTCATTGAACGCAGCCCGGATTAAAAGCGAGCGGGAGTGGCACACTCGATAATCAGCAACGACGCCCGAGGAGAGCTGCGCCAGATGCAGCAACACGGCAGCCCATCACAGCAGATTTGCCCCGCGCTTTGATTAACCGGGCCTGATGTACCTGATGAACTAATTGCTATCCCAGTGCACTATGGAAGTCCGTGAACATCAGCACATCACCTGGTATGCATCTTCACTTTCTCCTTTACACAGTCTATGAATGAACACCCTGTGGGTTTACAAGTGACGGATGCACTTGGAAATTGAAATTGGGCAATAGTGGAACAGCTGTATACATTGACCTCAAGGAAAATGACTTGTTTATTACACTGTATGTCTCACTGATTCTAACTAAGTACATAAAAATTTGCACTGGTATCGAACATTACCTTCTTTTGCTGAAGGGCAGTTTGGCAACATTTCATCCAAACTAGTGAAAACAAAGGAACCCAATATCAATGCAGCATTTAAAAAATAAATAAATAAATAAAGTTTACCAAAGATATTGTTTTGTGTGGTCATAAGAATCTGTGAAAGTGAGCACATCAAATTTGCGATAGCTATCTTGGTTGATCTACACTTTCTACAATGTACATTTGATAAGAACTGTTTTGTGATGCGAATAGTTTTACAAGGCTAGAATATTAACCAATAATATGAAGCATCACCACCACTGCAGTGTTCATAGAGGCTATAAAGCTAATACACACGGACAATAGTTGTACATGTGTAATATGCACCAAGAAGAAAACGCTTCAACTGTCAACCTAATAAAACTCACGTAACCCTTGTAATTTTAGTCACGCGTATTTCCCTCATCAACCAGGCTAATTTACATCAAATATCAACTTACCTGAGCCTTGTATTTTGGAGGCATCTACTATTGCCTCCCTGTCATGCATACAAGCATGATGTGTGTACCCTATTGACAATATTATCACATACTTTGCCACAAGACAATATCTGGGACACCATTTTATGTCTATTAAGAGCAGTTTTCAGACACTATAATTCCTACATGCAGGCTTTGCATACATGCAAATGCCGTCAATTTCTTTGTCTTGCCAGACATTTCTCGGCAAGACGTTTGTATGTCAACAAATTTTTGCATCATCAATATCATAAAGCATCACTAAACACATCACTGTATGTGATGTATTTACATGCCTTTTATGTGCACAAGCACATGGCTGCCCTTGATTTTGAGGGAGAGAGAGAGCGAGTGCCTCCATCACACACTTTCTTTCAGGTATCAAATTTCCCTCTCTGATGCAGTCATCTGCAACTTTCTTTATGCACGGCCACATGCTTTGAATTGGCACCCGTCAATACAGAGCTCGGCTGCTCGGGTAGGAAGGCTGGCAAGGCCGTCACTAATTATTAACACTTTGGACTGCGGAGTGTATTATAACTCACACGGGTCAAAGTCGATAACACATGCAGACATATACGTAGACACTTTGCTTATGTGTACAAAAATTCATGAATGGAGACATGGTACCGGTAATCAATGATAGGTTTGATTTTTCCCCCCCCCCTTTTTTTTTGGGGGGGGGGGGGGAGATGCATACATGTACCAATGGAGCACTGAGCTAAGTGCTTTTGCCCACTGCAGAGCTTTCAACAGCAAGTGTTGTACCGCATCAAGTCTGAAACAGTATGAACAGGAAAAGGAGAGCACTTGCATTACACTAAAATCTCATAAAATTTCGCCGTCTTCTTTTACGACATATTCGCTACAAGACACTGAAAGCAGAAATGATGATGTACAGACGGTACCACTTTCACTGGCACATGTGCACTGCGTCGTATCCTTGGTAACAGCACACACTATTGAAAGCAAGATGGCGCAATTTCACTAACTGTGAATTGTTGCTCGTATGTCACATCCATCACATGTAAACACACATACAATGTACATGTACACACAAACACATGCACACAAACAAATACACCTACAGTGCAACACATGCACACAACTGTACTGCAAACACCCCGTCAACAAAGGCATAATTTACAGTTGGATTCGTGTAGCAACGACATATTGTGTGTAACCATGGGCAACCACAGACAGCAATGGTCTACTCATCACAATCATGCCCATCACATTCAATTAGATTTTGGAGGTCACTTCTTCATGAAGCCAAGCAAGACAAAAATGCTTCCCATTGCACTAACCCCCCAAAATACCTCAAATGCACTTAGGATCATGATTCTACCTCAAGTTCTTTTTTAAATATACACACCCTAAATCAACAAATCAAATTCATTATCTTCTATGATATCCCAGCCTATGTACCTTCATGCCTAAACCAAATTAATTGAACATCTTCATGATGTGGAAGTGTTTACTCTTTTTACATGATGTCATATCATCAAAAAAAAAAAAATAAAGCAATTTAGTTGATCTGCTGAAACTTAATAATCACTATAGAAATGAATACATGTTACCTTAAGGAGTTAACAGTCAGTGAAATTACAAGCATGTAAATTTTGTCTTTGGTGACTGAGCACTACAGGGTTAAAAAAAGAACAATTGCAAAAAACAAAAGTAAAAACACCTCCTATACATTGTAGGGCAAAACAAATTTCACATATTGCCGTGTGTACATGTAGGCCTATAGGCCTATGTATCTCCCAGTGGGGGTTGTACATATTCCACACTGTTTGATAAATTGCTGGTGGGCCTATACATGTAGATGTCAAATATTATCAGTTCATAAAATGTACACCTACACATAAGACGCAGATGTAGTTATTATAAGTTTATAATCCCAATTGCCCCCTAAACCCCCCCCCCCCCAACCCACTCAGGGCCTTGGGAAAAAAAAAATGTCATGGCCGGTGACACCCTTCCAATGAGTTTTATTGCTTTCACCTAATACAGTGTCAGATTGTACCTGATGCACAGCGGAGGCCATGCATGCGTTGCTGCTACATTAACCTCAACGATACCACTTGAGCCTTAGCGGCACATGTCACACGGCAATACTTTATGGGATTAAAGAAAAAACAAAAAAGATAAACAAAAACAAGGCAGCAAAGGGATCGAGCTACCGCATTCCTTTTTAGCAGCCCTCGCCTGATGAGCTGTGACACTGTCAGGACCAGCCTGTAATTTCAATTTACATGTCATACTTGCCTGCCAGTCGCCCCATATTCCCCCGAAAAAAGTTCACGGCGCAATTAACCTTCCTCCAAGACTGGGCAACTTTTAATATTAATCATAATCTCTGAAAGAAGGAACAACTCCAGTTTGAAAGGGCCAGATGTCTGGTATTTTTGTTGGGTTTTTTCGGAGGGGGGAGGACAAATATCCCCAAACATTCTCAAGACCTATTGAGCTGCAGAACAACATACTGTAAAACCAGAAATGATCATGTGAATGTTGATTTCACAAATTTTGCAAGAGCCAAGATTTGTGAAATTAAAATGCATGCAAATGTTCTTGTCTACAATATAATGCATTGGATGCCAGCGACAATGCGCGAGAATTACATGCTGTGAAAAAGTCTGTCTGCTCCAATTCATGAAGATTTCATGCTGTAAATATTCCTTGCTTTACAGCACTTCTACAATGACAAAAGTTACCAGATCAAAGGCCATACTTCAATTTCATTTGTTTGTGTTGTGACCTGCCTTCATAAACTAAGAGTGAGAAAACTCAAGTCATCTAAAATGTGAATCACACCCTAGAAAAGTGATGCTGCCTCCGACCATTTTCCTATAGAAACATTTTATGCATCCGCTGACAATGGTATATAATGGATGCAGTGTACAATGAAGGCCTATGGATTCAAATTTTGTCATATTTGTTTATAATCAATCAGTGATAATGGAATAGTTTCTGAAACTTCATGGCATACAAAATCATGGCACATAAGTATGTGAATTAAAAATTGCTCACTGTTCATATACAGTTACATGATATACATAGGCATATTTCCTACGAAAAGGGGATAAGTTATTCAGATATATGCATGATAAGACTGTATGAGTTAATGTGGGGATGCTCCATTTTATAATGCTCTACAGATCACTACAGCCTACAGGGACAATTTTGATGCATGTTTTCACAGGGCATTTATACAAGATTGCTTTACATCAATAGCCTTCATGAATTATTACATCATTTTACCAAGAAATGTTTAATTCTCAAAGAAACTATCGTTATTCCACATTATAAAAGAAAAAATCTAGCTCAACTGGTCAAACGATATATTTACGTCTATGTACAGTGCACAATACATGTACTGCCTACTGGACTCACGACTACATCTTGTCATAATGTTGGATTTTAGACAGCTATATGTCTGTAAAGTCACTTAATAAAAATTCCACCCTTGAATTAGTTTATATAGCATACATGTTTCTAGGACGCATTATATGACACAGTGTTAAACACATGATTGATTTTCAACCCTTGTCTGTTTTTGTTTTTGTGTTCCCTGATGGAAAAGTCCAGATGCGATATATTCTGTGGCAGTAGTATGCCACATTTAATCTCCTACCAAATTCTCCATCTTTCCATGGACCACAGGGATCTGCAAATGCAATTTTGGTGTCCGTATCCAACCCGGGTAACTTGCCAGGCTCTCGAGTCAAACGTGGCAAACAGTTTTGAGCTGCGAGAACTTCCTACGTGCAGGACAAGAAAACTTCATAGTCTTTAGTTGATTAACAGCAGTAACCCTTCGCATTTAAACTTTTCCCTGCTTCCTTCTTGAAGGAGAAGGCGGAAGCTGGCCTAGGAATGCCATGATCAAGTGAACTATAGTCAACCAGCCATAACTCATGATGAGGAATGGAGTACCCTGTGCATGTGTTCTTGCTTGCTTCGCGTGCTCAGGTCGCCTTGAAATTGCTTTGAAAGTGTACAATATGATTCCTTTCTTCATGTTCCACGACTTCGTCTTTTGGATTTACTTTTATTTTAGACAATTAAATGCACGAAGACAAATATTACATGTACAGTATGCATGCATGTACAGTATAGGCCTACATGTACCCAGGATGTACATTCATATTTGAATATTGTGTGTGCATTACATGTTTGCTTACTAATATGAATGTGTGTGTGTGTGTGCACATGTACACATAATTATGTATGTGCGTGTGTAACTTGATGTACATATTCTAATAAAGCGTTCCGTCATCATTGATGCATCCCTTTTCTACAATCAGCCAAAACCACACAGGGGAAATGCCTCTAACAGTATCAGACCCTGATGTGGAAAAGAGGTTGCTCATCTCCCGTATCCTGCAATATGTCACAAAGGTTATTTCAGCAAACAAAGACAACAAAAACGGACCACAAAATGAGGATGATAGAAATTTACAACAACAACAACAACAAAAAATGCTACATCAAAACCACTACTTCCTCTCCTTCAGCAATGCAGTTTATTTATGGCTCCATGGGTCAATGAATCTTTGCAATTCCTCTGGCATGAAATCCTTCCCAAGACAAAAGAACAGTATGCAATGCCAGAAGATGATGAATAACTCTCAAAAAAGAAGCAAATATCTAAAACATTCACAAACAAAAGAAAAACTACACATTAGGAAGTAATACGTTTTCGGCACAGACAGCACAAACAAAAGAACCAAACAGAATTTTATACTTCAAGCAAAGCATTATTCACTATGTCAAGCGGAAAGTTGAAGCACAGTACCAAGCCGACGCAAACTTACAGGTGTAGGTACTGATACCTGTACGCACTGCTAACTTTCCTCTTGATACAGTAGTTACAGAGTGTATGATATGCCGTAAGCCTACAAGGTAAACTTTATATTTTCATGGATATTTATATGTGTTGCTGAATTCCTCAAAACAAACAAAACCGGTCATGAAACACTTGTTTCATGACTGGTAGGCCTATCCAACATACATTTTGTATGCCACTATTCACTAAAATCCTGAAAATTCAAAGATTTAGTATTAGTTTTGGTGTTGTTGTTGTTGTTGGGTTGTTGTTGCTGGGTTGTTTGTTTGTTTTTTTGTTTTTTTTTTTTGGTTGTTGTTGGAGGTGGTTAGTTTGTTGTTGTTTTTTAATTCTAATTAGTGTTCTTTCACGTGAAACTACTGATACCACTCAAATAAATTGGATGCATGTTGTGAATCTGTGCTGAAACAAATCATAATCTGTCTGAATTTGAAAGCAAACATTTCTGTCCTCTGAAGTATGCATATTTCATGAAGAAATACACCTTAAACCACAGCAGGCAGGTTCAACAAGCCAAACATTTCTTATTTGTTTGTTGTTGGGTTTTTTCTGATAAATATTTCAAATACTATACATGGTGCAACTAAAGGTCCATTTCATTTGCAGGGGTGATACAAAATCTAACCTTTTAGAGAAAACAGTGAATTCATTGTGTTCTGGGAAGTTTGGGAGGTGGAGGAAACTACAATAGCTAGTAGTCCTGTCCTCTTCACAAAGGAATTCTTGCCCAAATCCTGCCAAAGCCAGCACTTGGCAAACTTTGGCCTCAGAGATTGCGGCATTGTGGTTTCTCCCCAGAGTCCGGTTGCCATAGCAACGGAGATTGGCAACCACTGCTGCTGGTCTGTTGTAGATCCACTTGTAGTCCACAACCCAACCCCTTCTCCACCCTCTCCCCCTCTTCTCTTTTCTCCTAAATCTCTTTTTTTTCTGGGCACGATTCCAAAATATTTTGACAATCCTCCCAAAGTATGATTGAACTGAGGATGGGCCATTAGGAACAAAGGTCATAACAAGGTCACTCCATGAGTCCAATAGGCATGACTCATTGCCATTTTCCAACAACTCGTTTTTAACTAGCAATCATTAAACCCATCTCTCTTTCTTTCTTTCTGTTTTAATGGGGGGTCCTCCTATCTCTCATGGGGGCATCAGCAACAACCACAAAACATCAGTCATCACGCCGAACACATGGAGCATGCAAGAGTCAGTGGTCGTTTTCACACCAATCGAGAAACATAATTGTAATGCTGAATTATAAACACGATTGCAATTACGAATTGAATTATTTTCACACAGCCGTTTTGCTCCCTAATTCTGGTGGAACGTGATTGGAAAACACCTCCGGACTGTCGTTAGAAACGCAATTGGGAATTATGATTCAAATCATCTCCAGTTTGCATTCACATGGAATGAATGCTTGATTTGAAACATGATTCTAGTGATGTGTCGTTACAATTGTGTTTCAAATTAAGCACTCTCAGTATGTGTGAAGGCAAGGTGTATGATCGACAGCCTGGTGGGCTTATTTGCTTGGAGTAAGACAATGATTTGTGGTACAAACAGCACATTTTTTTCCATCTCCCCCTTTCATAGCGACAAAAGAATGCACATTCACATGATTAGTGAAACAGCTCAAGAAGAATTGCTGTACCAATGGCACTCCATTTCTTAAAGATAGTTTAAATAAGCTGTCAACCTTTTTGATGCTCTGGATGTGCAGGAAACTATTCACAAACTTTGGTTTTTAAAATGATCATAGAAATATGTATGCATTTCTTTATAGAAGAATGTTGCATTTCCATATCTTACTTCAGAGTAAGCTGATCAAAAGTAGCATAAATGAAATACAACACAACCACACAACTTCCTCTTTCAATATTTTGTATATCGAGAATGAACAAGGACTGTCGGAGAAAAGCACCATCTCTAACGATGAAAATACCTAAAATTGTGACTCAAGAGTTTCCCCTGTTCACAAATCCACCTGTTCAGGACCACTCTGAGCGCTGTATCTAATTAATCTGAGAGCGCAAAGGGGGACTGATCAGTAATATTGCATAACTTGACAAAAGGGTAACAGTTGAGGTGCTGAGGTGAGCCAAGGCACTCATCTAGTCACCAGCAACATGATTAGTCAATAGCACACACACGGAATGTATCAAACACATATTGTGAAAGCACAGCACCTTTTGTACGAAATACTCGATGTAACAGACGTACACGAGTTCTGCAAGACGGCATCTGCCTGATTCAATGCACAACAAGGCAAATACAGATTCTTGGCCTCAAAACAAAATCCAGATCCACTTCAAATACAGCCATGAAAATCAAACCTTCACGGCATGTTCTCATTTCACTGATAAATCACCTCAGAGACACGTATCCTGAGAGCTATGACATTGAAAACTGAGATTAAAAAAGAATATGAAAGTTTATGGCCATTTTCAATGGCACTTAATTAAAAGAGATGGTTTGATAAGTTGGTGTTCCAAGGGAAAACAAAAAAACACAAATGGAGTTTATTATCGTTTGGTTATGTGCAGCCGTGATCCAATTTATCACTCATTAAATATCAACGCTGCATGGCACTTCTACATTTTTGATCACGTTTTCTTTACAAGACGACATTTCATACTAACTAGTCAGAGATTGATAAAACAAGACAACGCTATGAAATTCTGTACTGCTCAATATACAAACACCACAAACAATGTCTGCAATGCAGGGCAGTAACAAATGGTTGAATGTTAAGGTTCTTGTAGGTGGCATCATAAAAATGAACCTAGACTGCGGATATATTTGTACTTTGAGAGGATATTGCTGTCAGTTAGCATTGGTTTAAGAAATAAAAAATAGACTTTGACAGATTTTCTAAAGGCCTAAATCTGGGATAATTCTGTCATACACAACATAAAGAGAAGCTGGTTATTAGTCTAGTCCCGAAAACTTTTCTATCAACACAAATTGTAAAGATGGTTTATTAATTACTGGATGATCTGAATGCCCTATTGGTTTGCTATTTCCTTTTAATCAACTGTGAATAAACTACATACATGATATGCATGAAAAATGTTGTCATCAATCTCGACGAAGTACATGTATCAGTGTAGGGTAAAACTGTATGATTCCTTTATGAATCAACATGTCTGCAGCTTGCAGCTGTATTAGACTTCCACAGTGTCAATCTGTTTTTCCCCCACTGAGCATAAAGTCTAACTCCTACCACGACCTAATGCATTATGTCTAATAATATTCTCCATTATGCATCAGTTAATTGCTGATTAATCCTTCCATCCATCTACATGTAGTATACGCAAACACACACAGTTGCTCATATTGTACACATTCATACGTACACACAAATGTGTATAAATACTTAAGAATGGATGATAAATGAACAAGCAAATGAATAGCAAATAAAAGAAAAGGTATGTAATATTCATTTTTTGGTCTACCACTACTACACATGGCTTTAAGCAAATAAAACTTTATGACCATATTTCCTGTATGATTCGGGAAGTAAATAATGACTTACCCTCCCCCCCCCCCCCCAAAAAAAAAAAAAAAAAAAATTAATAATAATAATAATAATAATAATAATTATTATTATTATTATTATTATTATTATTATTATTATTATTATTATTATTATTATAAATAGATTAAAACAAAAACAAAAACCTAAAATCTACTTAGACGCAATTTCAGGAAATTGACTGGGGTTGCACATACAATGCACATTTTGCACCACTCTAAGAATTGAAAAATGGAGGGTATAGAGCAAGAATTGGGCTTTGTAAGAGATTATATGAAAGTGGAATTCAATTTATGCCACACTGGAAGCTACCACCTGCCCATGAGCTGCAGCATGCAGGGATGATCAAATTTCCCCGCATTTTGCAGACTATCGTCTTGACTACAGCTAATGAATATTCTGGAAATGATTGACAGTTGAGTTGAAAGGTTACGATGGAAATCACATAATTAACCATAGAGTATAATTTTGCATTTGTGAGTTGTCTTTAATATTTGAAACTAAATGACAAGGCAAACATGTTGTATCAAAGATATCAATCTCTTCCTAAATGATTAGTGGTAGTCCTCATTCCTCTATATGTTGTACATATTTCATTGTAATGTATTAAAATAGACTTTGCTGTAATACTCAAGGGGTAGAAGCAATTATACTGTATCTGACATGTAATTTGTGAATTTGGGATAGAGAATCATAGCACTGGACTGCGAAATAAAACTCTCCACAGGACGAAATTTCTGTGACTTTCCACCTTGGCAAAGATATTACACACGGCATTGCATTATGGGTAGTAATACTTTCACAAGTTATTGATTCCGCAAGCATCACATACGTACCTCATAAAAATTCCACAAAAATTGGAAAAACACAGCAAAATTATAAAACATATTTCATCATGTCTGGGTATTTTGTGTGTTTTTGTTTTTGACTATACATCATTTCCTGTACAATGTACTACAAACCATCGCAGCTTTTAATCTATATCAGTCACACACACACACATACACATACACTCACATACAAACGCACACAAAAAAAACAAGAACTACAACAACACTGTGCAACCTACACCTGTATTCTTTGTTTTCTTCAAGAGAGGAAACCCTGTCACAAACACAAAATGTACTAGTCATGGAATGTCTAGCTACAATCCATTTCAAGAAAAAAAAAGTGTCTAAATTTGGTGAGAACAAGAATATCTCTCATATTTCCTTTGCAATTTGCACATACAACCATAATACCTCTTCTGAAGGTTGGAAACATAAAGCGGTAATTGACTCTTGTTAAAGTAGGGGGGAAAAAATCGGTGACGCCAATTCAAATCCAGAGCATCCTACAAAGCTTATAAAGATGGATTAGATTAATGTTATCATAATCCCTCTCCCTGCCATGGGAACTCATGAAGAGATACACTGTACAAATGGCAACAGATCCGGTTAATCCCCATGACCCCATTGATTGCGTACACAGAATTATCCCTGTCTAATTAGTTGTATTGCAATTTAAGTCCCTCTGAATGTATTAAAAAAGCAGACTGGACAAAACTATTCTCAACATTGTAACCATCAATCATGAATAATGTCTCTATTTTACTTTCTCTCACCCTCTCTTTTTCATTCAGTAGGCCTATGTCTCTCTCTCTCTCTCTCTCTCTCTCTTTCCATTCTTATTACAGTTCGACCTCAATTATCCGGCCTCCTTTTGTCCGGAAATCTCTATTATCCGGACGCGTTCACGCAGTGAAGGACTTTTTTTTTTTCATCCAAAAATTGAGAAAAAACAATGACTTTCATGGATCTACAGTATTTCACTAATTTCATAAGATGTGCATGATATAGGTTTCTCAATATCTATGAGGTAAAACATGTATGATTTTCACAGAGATATACTTTATTTTTGTGAAGAAGGGACTACAATTTTGCGCAGGCTAGCATAGATTACACCACCGTTGCGGGGTACGCTACCTGCCTAGCTGCCAGTGCACTGGGACGGCAGCTTGGACAGCAGCTTTATACATTAACATTGTGTCTACCGTATCCAGCCAATTCACTTATCCAGATGAGTGCCGGTGCCGACATGGCCGGATAATCGAGGTCGAACTGTATGTAATGGTGCTAAAGATATCTTTCAGGGCATTCAGACGTAAACACTTTGTTCTAGAACGGTATACTATACCAAATCGGTATAGCTATATGATGAATTTTACGTCTGAATGCTGACTAACGAAACGACGTATAACAAAATGACATATAGTGAAACGACAGTCAGAGCATCATTTCGAACTAGAACTCGATAACGAATTAGCATTCCATCGTGTCCATGGTGCATCTGAACGTATGGCGACCATAGAACTGTATAACTGGGCGGGGCTTAATGGGAGCAAGAATGGAAGGTGACCTTGTACCTGTCACTCATGACCATAACAATATGCGCAGTGAGAAACTGCACATCTATATGACGTTTTTCCGGAATGGTCGAAATAAGCGTCTGAACGGTCTGTCGGCTATACGATGATTCTTGAATATACGTCGTTTCTTTATCGAAGTTTGGTATAAACTTGCTTGCGTCTCAACAGGGGGTTTATTCTATGTGGAAAAAGAGGTGATAATACATATCCACATTTATTAAGTGACTTTCAACGACTGGCAAAGAATTTATTTGTAGACTTGTTTCAGCGTACTTCAAGTCAATCAAGTACATTGTATATCTTATCTTTGGTTTGTCTAGCTGTGCATAGTTAATTACCCCATTGAAGACGAGCTGATTTTGCTATATAACCCTGGCATTTCTCAACAGACACCTACCCGAGTAAACTTGGGACTAGTCTCCAACGATCAAGTTTTGCTTCATTCTGAGTCCATCTTTGCTCCCTAAACAATCATGCCATAGATGAACACTGTATGCCCTATGAAAGAAAATGCTTTAGATGCCGTTAGCAGGACCAACAATGTTAAATGTAACGGGTAATGTCTGGCACACAAAGCAAATGAATCAGTGTCTTTATCATTTTTGTTTGTTTGTGTGTTTGTTTCACTTCTGTTTCACTTTTCCTGCACGTGAAATTCATACCATCTCAGCTAATCTTGACCAGACATACATTGTTGTATCACATGCGCTCAACGCATATCATGAAAACTTGACTCACTGGCATTTACAATCTAATGCAAAAATCTGAGATTGGGATCGATTTACAGTAGAGTGAGGTGGCAGTGGCTGGTCTTGTTGCTTCATTTGGCCACACCATAATGAAATAGGAGTTAGAAGCAGTCCCTTATCGTAATCCATATTCTGTGTGCAGTGAAAGAATGCATTGTGACATTGATATGCTGCAAATGCGTCACCACAGTGTGGGGTATATGCTTGCTAGCTCTCTCTTTGCTAATGTCGATACTTGATCATGGGATTAGCGTGAGGGAGAAGAATGAGAACCTACAGTATGAGGGGTTTCATACCAGTAAAAGATATAAAAGTTGTTTATAATCACGTTTTTTGAAGCATTTTTTTTTTCCATTTGACATGGTAAGAGTTACAGGGTATTCAATGTAGACACTAAAATGAAATAAACCTTGTTCACAACCGATGGCATTAAAGTACATCCCATTCAACAAACTGTATCACAAACTTTATGTCATGACCTGTCAATTAATTATGCACCACTATGATATGCTTCCATGCCAGAGTTTGTTCCAATATGCAGGCACCACAGCTAAAATGATCATGATCTACATTTAGCCAATAGGCGTCTCGTACTGAGTGCGCGAATGCTTACTTAGTGCGTGATAAACATGTTGCCCGTGGGGTGGGGGAGAGGAGGGGGGTGGGCTGGGACACCGCAAAATGAGCTCATGGCTGCGCCCAGTGCTTCAAATTGTCTGCTGCCCTCAACCAACCGAATCGGTCTATACCATCACATTGCGATACCAGTTGCTAGCGATTCCTTTGAAGACAGTCAAAACTTAAGACAGATGGATGTGGGAGCTCTGTAAGGCAAAATAATTACAATAATAAACAGGAAGAAGTCCCAAGGGCCAGTTTGGTAGAGGGTGATCCGACCATCGTCCATTGAAAGAGTGCAACCAATTATCAGCCGCATTGGAGCAATGAATTAGAGTTAGTCAGTCAAAATCTCCCTGCTGTATCCCTTTCAAGTTATGACAACCAGGGGAAAATCTTGCGAAGAACAGTCCATAACTTAAAAAATGGGTTTTCTCAATTTTCCTTCCCCTGTTTGCTAGTAATTGGAGATACATGTAATATCTTGAGAAATTGCAATTTCATTTGTCTCAAAGGAAAGAAGTCATGAACTCTCATTTGTTTTTATTGTCGTCGTTTGTACAACAAGAAAGAATTCAGAGAGCAATTTGAAGGAAGAGGAACACTCCTGGGTGTCATTCCAGTCAAATGACTTGGGTGGTCATGTGACACAGATGCCCAAAGCACTGTATGCTATGAATTCATGTATTATATCTATTTCCACATTTGCCAGGTCAGGCAAGGCGCCTGGCAAGTTTCCTGGTTGCCATGAGCACTCTGTCATACCTGTAAAAGACACTCAGAAGTTCTGAATTAAAATCTGTATGAATATGATGGTATACTGCTCCATTTCCAGACATTGCAAACCAAACGCTTTTTTTTTTCATTTCTTCCCAATTTCTGTGTAAATTTTACAGTAAAACTGATCAGATTGATCTGGGCCATGTTTCATACGGTACTTTACAATAATACCGTGGCATGGAAAAATTGCTATGATTGCAGTCAATACAATAACAGCTTATTGCTGATAATACATAACACTTGACAACACACGGGTACCCAAGATATTCATAATAACATGTGTAAATACCAAACAAAAGTAACTACTATCCCACCATTTTCCATTTTCTCATTAAAATCTCCTCTCTGAACTGAATTATTCAAAGTCATCCCTCATCATGAACTCAGATGTGGTTTATATACAGGTGTACCTGTACTTCCCCTTTTAATTCAATCAAGACAGGCTTTATTTGAAAGGAGCAGTAATCTGAATGATCTACTCTGCCACAAGTTGGGCTACTCCAGCAGCACTTCCTGTCATCAATCATTTGCAACCATTAGATGGTGATGAATTAGTTTTGTTGGACATGCCATGTTGTGGAAGTTCTTTGAGCTGTGGTTTCTCTTAATTAATCATCACTGCTACGTCACAACAGAATAAAATCCCACCACTGTCCTGCTTTTGTGTGACTTCCCAAGAAAACATTGATCAAACCTTGATGAGGGACTGATTTCACGCTTTCTTTCCGGTTTCGATTCCTCACGTGAACATAGGCCGTTTTCTTCGAATCCTGCTAAAATGCGTGTTGTTCTGGCATGTGTGTACAAACAAAATGCTGTTTACACCTCCCCCCCCCCCTTTCTTTCTTTTTTTTTTTTTTTTTTTTTTTTTTTTGCAACAAAGTCGGACAATCTGTGAGCATCTCTCTAAGTGCTCGGTGATCCATGCAGAGATCTGTGCTTTCAGACCGAGACTAAACGTCAGCCACAGTGGAGGCCGAGAGGATCCTACGTGAAGCCGAGCGAGATGTTACTGCACTGTAAGTGCTATGGCAAAAATCCACATGTGCTCAGGAGCATGGCTTTTGCGGTTCCATTGCAGTGACTCTTTCCTGGCAGGGCAAAACAAAAAACAAACAATATACCATACCTACTAGAAAGCTACCCATGTCACTTGCACTCCTAGAACCTACTTATTGATCTGCTTTAAAAATTCAAAGCATGAAAACAGTTTTCTGTGAATACATATTCTCTAAGCGGACTGTCCAAGTTTTGCTCATTACTAAATCACTGCAGTAAAACCAACAAACAAAATCAATGTCCATGATTTAGGAAACAGAAGCATTGATTCAAAGACAATTGATAATAGATTTTAAAACATGAAGGCACAAACTCTAAAAATATCATTCCCATACAAAATGTGACAATGGAGCCAGTGACTGGGGTATATAGTGGAGGTACACTATGTTCTCATGGTAAGTTATGAAACCATCCTTTAGCATGCAATAATGTTCTCCTTTTGAAAAGGGAATTGATGTAAAATTCAGCATTATGTTTATTGCCTCTATAACACATTCTAAAATGTCATAAAAGCCCACTTTAAATCATGAAGAAAGACCATCATTTTAAGATCGGTTGGTATTTACCTTTATAATAAAATCCCTTCACAAGTCATGTTATTGCTGACTTCACTGATTATCTATCTCACGATATGCATGTAAGTCACAACACAGTTTAAAATACCTGAAACAGGAAACTGCTCTTTATGAATAACACTGTGAATGGACAGCCATAACATTTGAATGGATTCTTAAAGATCGGGTATTGCAGCATGGCGACGACTTTAAACAGCCATTCACGCCTCTGAAGTGAGCCCAAATTGACACATCTCCCTAAACTGCCCCGTCCCTGGGTCCCAATCAATATTCCCACGCGGGGCTATCATAACGCTAAATTAAGGTCACGAGGGAAATCAATATTTGTCCGCTCGGATTTGGCGTGCAACGTTCAGCCAGTTTAAAACGCCTGCAGCATGTATGGGTACGACATGAGGCGGATGCAACATTTCGCCCAATTGGTCCGTCAATCAAGGTGTTAGTTTGACTGTCAATACTGAACGCCATACATTTAAATACAATGTACAATATTGTACATCATAATAAATGCACAGGGACAATGCGCCGTAGTAATGAGACATGATAGCATGGGAAGTACACAGCAAAGAAATGACTGATGCTAGATGAATGCAACATCAGATACAAGTTGGGAAGAAGTAAAACAGGCAAAATTAAGCAATTATAGAATTATGCATTTGTTACGAGATATACTGGATAGAAGAGGTTTAAGCATAAAGCTGTTAGAAACATGTATTTTCATACCTTTCCAAGGGTGCTATGTTTTCACCTGGTCATTATGTTTTTGCCGGCATTGGTTTGTTTGTCTGTTTGCAAAATTATTAACTCAAAAAGTTGTGAACTGCTTTGGATGAAATTTCCAGGAAAATTTTATGATGACACAACAAACAGATGATTAAATTTTAGTAGTGATCTCGATTGCTCTCTGGATACAGGAGCTTTTTTTTCTTTCTTTCTTTTTTTTTTTCTTTTTTTTTGGAAGTCTTTTCATCAATATCATTGGCAAATTGGGCCAACAAACCAGGGAATTCAAGGTGCATGTATTTGAGGTGTGCATACATGCACCGATGAGCATGAGCTCAAGGCGCAGAAGGAAGCAGTCAATGAGATAATAAACAGGATTCTCTATCACTTGAGAAATAGGGCCGCTTTTAATAGCATATTATGTGGAAAGTTTCAAATGATATCAGCATTCACTTTATCAGCAACTTGCAACTGGATACACTGTGCTTTCATCCCCAATTGGCAAGTCTGCTGTGGAGTGCCTTCTATGCCAAATTGGCTCAGATGTCTGGAAATCAATTGCCAATAAATGGAGATTACATAATCCCCCCACTCTGTCACCATGATTTTCCTGTTCATCCGAGGCCCATTGTTTATATGCCTGAGTGAAGTGGGCTGGCTAACTCACAACAGACTGTACAATTTTATACACTGTACAATAGGTCAAGTTGTGGACGAATTTAAAAAAAAGCACATCAATCAAGTTACAGCTATCAAACGTGGGTACATATTAAAGAGTTTTGATAATCAAACACAGAATCTCTTCACTGGTTTTTACTTCTCTACAACATTGTGTATACCATATATATTCTCCCTAGCTGCATCTTCTTTTTTACTCAGTCATTACTTTAGTTGAGGGCTTACACACAGTATCAACAATAGTCTTCAATACAATGTAAATGCATAAATCCTTTTAATCAAATACACAGTGAGAGCACATAGTACATTTAAACCTTTTTTTACCACCACCACAAAAATCTCCTACAGCAAACTGCCTTTCTTTGTCTGAAACTTTCCTTGTGCCTCCTGTCTGGAGCTCTATACCTCAGCTCAATTTACAATACAGCTCACTTTCTCTCAAAAGGAGAAGAAAAAATTCACGACAGCTGAACAGTGTGCAGACATCACTGCCAAGAAGAAAGAGGGTTTTTTTTTTCATTTCTTTTTTTTTTCTTTTTTTTTTCCAACTTTCTCTTGTTCTATAAGGATAAAAGCCCATCTTTGGAAAAACGATCCATTCCCGCGAGGGAAAGAGATGCAGATAGAATTAGTGAAGTAGATGAAGTGAACCGTGTGCATCTATGGACTGACTGCAGATTGGCCTTAATCTTCCCTTTCACAGCAGATTAAGACTTCACATTGGAGTGTCTTCAGCCTTCTGCAAATCTCTCTTGTGTTGAAGGCAAAACTGCTATCGCCAGATTTGCAAACATTGTGCTTTTTTTTTCTCTCTGAACAGGAAGAGGGGCGTGTAAATCCCAGACATGATACTTTTACGTGAATCACACAAGGCTTTTACAAGTAGAGCTATACATGTCATAGTTTCTGTTTCAAAGTTTGGTTTGCTAAGATTGTGGTATCAATTATTTCACTCACCTCGTCATTCTTCCATTCATTTGTTCATTTCCCTATTCAGGATTTGCAGATGATGAACTGAAAGTTTGAATCCTAGACAACACAATGACTTTGCATGCTGTGGATGTATAATACAGTATATCTTTTTCTTTTAACAAAAAGTATTGATATCAAAATCACTCAAATCTGTAAATAGATACTACATGTAAATCATTCTCAAACATGTTATCACGCACTTCGCATAAACCTAAAATCATTAAACCAGCTCAAGAAGTAAGCTCAAGAAGTAAGAGGGTGGCATTCCAACATAATGTCAACATCCATCGTCAGTGATGCATCATGAGTGCGTAATCATTTCTCAAGCCATGTTCTATGTAACCCATCAATCAGACACACCTTCCCTATTCAGATCGTTACCTTGTGCGCTAATGAATGCAACTGCGAAATTGATGGACGACCGCTCAAGTGTCCCCAAACAGCTTTATTGCCCCTATCAAGCATCAGTGATTGAACGCTAATATACACTCAGACGCAACTCTTAGCTGGCTCTCCCCCCCCCCCCCCACCCCTTTAATAGATGACTGCAGCACTGGGAATAGGCCGATTAGAAGACTAATTACTGGACTCTGTGACTCTAAAATCACGCTGGAGGTGGGGGGGGGGGGGGAGGGAAGGGTTGAAGGAATACCTCAATTGTTAAAATCGTCTACGAACAGTGAGCTGTCATGGGCACACTCCCAGCAGGATGCAAGTGACGGATGGGGGGTGGGGGGAAGAGGAGAAGGGGGAGTGACTTGCCACACCAGACAAAGATCTCCCAGGTAGCCGCCAGGAAACTCCTACCACACTTTTTGAGTCAATCCCGCATGAGTGATACATCACGTTTTCCCCCAAACCATTGGATGATGAAGGGTATCAGAAATGCAAGAGGACATATGGAAAACAAAACAAAAAGAAGCACTGAAGACAATGTACAGGGGAAGACAAAATCATGTGGTAAATTCTAATAATGCAAAGACCAGAAACATTCACAGTATGAAACTTTTGCGTACGGGAGCCTATGGCCTTTTTCAAGGCATGAAACTTTCGCGAATGGATGCCGATGGCCTTTTTCATGGGAGAAAACTCAAGTAAAGTGTCACTGGCATTCAGTGCACTGTGTAAACAAAAACTTTCAGGAAGATTTTTCTTTCACGAATCTCGACTCCGCAAGTTTCGTGCACAGGAAAATTTATGGTTTTACAGCATGTGTTGAATGCTTAGCGTAAAGCTGATGTACACAATGTGACTGGCTGAGAAATCACACAGGCTGGCATTAGATATTCTCCAATGCACGAACATTTCTGTGGTCAACTCAATACATTACCCCTGACACCCACACCCTGTACTCATCTACAGAAGTAATTAATTTCATACATTGTACCATAATTGGATACTAGTAGAATGGGTAAATACAGGGTTGACAAGTGCTGCTAGCCATAGGAAAACACACACTACACATACATTGTACCTGCATTATGTGCAGGCATGCGTGCACCCATACACAAACAATTATGGCGACACTTCAGGTGTCCAGTTCAGGTGCCACAAGATTAATATTCATATTATTGTGAATGCTAACAATCACTGTTTTTTTTTTTTTTTTCATAATTCTCTACAGACACTGTACATTGTATATTTGAATGTTGTTGGGGTTTTTTTTTTTCCAAACAGATATATGGCGCCATTCAAATGTTGTAAATCATCATCATCTTTTTAAATGACAATCCATTCAAATTCATAACAATGTTTAACCATTTCTTGACTGTGATATCATTAAGTGTACCTCAAAATGCTACTGATATCAAATAAAGTTCAAAAATAGAGAAGAAACTTGTTTTGGAGAGAGAGTGTAATTACAGAGGTTTTTTTATCATTATTATTATCTTGCCATTACTCTCTGAGAATTAATTATGCTTGGAGCATGTGTACACATGTAATTACACAGTGCCCTTCACATGAATTATTTTGGAGTCAATCACACAGAAATGTGCATTTCAAGGAAAATGTACATACATTGTATGATGTAACCTTAGCGACCAGCAAGCATGCACTATTAGGCAAAAAAAAAAAATTGTTGCATTGGCGTAACCCGCCCGACCCTAAAAATTCCGCCGACCCCATGTTTTTTTATTATTTTTTTTGCTATCGATATCAAATATCTTGTTGATTGCGATCGCGATCGCACAAACCCGGAAGTGGAAACGGTTCTGGGAATATCGGATGTACGAGGGAGAGATCTAGCGCCTCGCATAAGCCTTCCTTGATCAGTACGTCATCTGTTTCCAACACGGACACGTACTCTAACAAGATTTATTCAGTGTATATGTAGCATTCAGACTGTGATGTATTGTGCACAGTTTTGCCGTAGGTTTCTTGTGTGGAGAACTTACACGAATCTGTATATGTGGGACTGTAATAGAGATCGCCGTGTGCGATGAAAAGATCGTACATATGGGTCAATTTGCATCTATCTTATCTAAGTCAAAATAGTAAAATATGAAGTGAAAACATTCAGGATAGGGATTTCAACATCTTTAAATTCTGTGAAGGGGTATAATTCCAGTAATATCGGCCTCATAAATGATTTGTAGAATAGATGAACACAGCACATTCGGTGCAGCAGTTGTAACTGTTTACCGAGCTGAGCACGAGTTTTACACGTAAAATGCAGGTAGCAAAAAAAAAAAAAAAAAAAAAAAAAAAAAAAAAATCCGCCCGACCGACCCTATTTGAAAATCTCATGTTACGCCAATGCAACAATTTTTTTTTTTTTTGCCTTATGTGAGGGCTACTTCCTTTTTCTAGAGGATCCAATAGTACTTGTCAATAAAGAGAATTCCCAGTATTAAAATCATTCATGCCTTCACTCACTCATTCATTCATTCATTCATTTACTCATTTATTCAACCAAGTCTGCTTCCTTCATTCACTCATTCACCCATCCATCCTTTCATTCATGTTTGCAGTGCAATAAAGCATTCAATTGCTGGATGTGACATGGTGGAAGGGCACTGCTAATGGCCGACTGATTACATACAGCCGTACATCAACTCAAACCTTTCACCAGACAAAGGACGAGGGGTCTCTCATTGTAGCAATATATTGTAATGATGAGGCATCTCCCACAGCAAGCCCTTTTATATCAATGAGACCTTTGAGCTCAACACTCACCAAGGTACTCCAAAGCAGCACTAGAGAAACTGTGTATAAAATTTCTGAACAGGAGCAGCAAATAAGGTGCACATTATAATGTTGTACATAATTATGTACACATTTGTGTGCAAAATCAGGTTTGGCACAGCTGGAGCAGAAATTCATCCATCATTGCTGTACTTCTTCATACATGTAGATCTTATAAAATGGTAAACAATGTAGGCCCTTGTACATTAGTTGTACCTCCAATTCACCATCCCTTGAAGTGAACTTTAAATAGTATTGGCTGATTCTAAAAAGTCTGCAATGAGAAAAATTATCTTATCAATACTAATGCAGGCATCATAAAGAACAGAGATGTAGACAGGAGTGAACATGTAACACCGCGTACACCTCTACACTGTACGTATGCCTATAAAATGTACACTACGCCTGAGTACCTGCAGTACTAATAGCACGATGCATCCATTACAGCTGTACATGCATGATACATGTACAACAATAAGCATTGTGTATTCATTAAAAAAAAAAAGAAACTGTTCCTACAACCAGAATAAAGCCTGCTGCATTCATTGCATGTGTATTATGAAAAGCCCTGTGAAGAGAGAAACCTGCTCTCATTCATAAAATCATACAATTACATCAGGACAAAAAAAAAAAAAAAAAAAAAAATCAATGTAGTCTTATCCTTGCATAGCTACATGTACATGTGTAGGTATGTTGTTCATGACCTCAAGCAGGTGAATACAGCCGAAATGCAAACATTGTTCCAAAGTCTCTCCCCTGGTAGCTGTGACCTTTCATATGGGTTATTCAAACAACTGAAGAAAAGAGTGCACATATAATGTACACTGTAGTCAACTAATACACAAGTACTAAAAAAACCCATTGGTTGTGTAATTGTGTAATCTACTCGATGTACTCTTATAGATGACCTACATGTATGTGAGAAAAAAAGAAAAAAGAAAGTCAACGAAGGAGTTAATGTTAACTGACTTAGAAGGATTTTCATAGTACCGAAATTCATTTACTTAAAAAGGATCTTGGGAGGAGACTTTTGGGTAAAAATTGGCCTTTATATCAAGGCAAAATTTGGCTTTGCATTCACTCAGCCACCCTCTCCAAATAACCTGCAGGGACAGGGTGTCAGCATTAGAGAAAAAGTGCAAGCAGTTTTGTTTGCAGGTCGTAAGGGGGAGGGCTCAGCTTCGGTTTCGGCGAGGTACTGTATCACACTTCCTGGTCCAAGAATCATATTTGCATTTGATTTCATGCATATTTGTATGGGCCATCCCTGGGATGGAATGTTCATCATACTGAAGATGACACCAGTTGCATCAGATCGATGATATCCTATTAGAAAGCATGATGGGATTAAAGATAAGTCATCTAGGGCCACCTTACAGAAGTTTCTCCCACGACAGAGTTTATACCAAGTACCTGTAAGAAATATGAGGGATGGACCATTTCACTGCACAGGAAAAGTCAAGAAACATTTGTTTGTTTTTGTTTTTGTTTTTTTACAGTAATAGCGCACCCCGAGCAGTAAAAGGCCATAGAAAACAAATTTGAAACCTATTTACGTTTTTATTGTTTTAATGAGTGAAAAGCACCTCAAGTAATAAGGCACACTGTGAAGTGACAAAGGTTTTTGAGGTGGCCCTCATTTGTGGATAGTTCAAGAGTTTGTCATGTTTTTACGTATTTAATTCAGTCAGTGCCCTGCATTTTGTCTATCATAAACTAAGATATCACAGAAGCATGGATAGGGCCCTCTGTAAACACAATCTCAGTCTACTTCAAATACTACACAAAATTAATCCCCTATCATGATAAATATCTTCGAACTAAAACACGTTTCATGTACATGTACATGTTCATACATTCATGTAGGCACCACAAGTATTTGGTATCCTTGAATCCTTAACCTTATCTCCAACCCTGGACTTGAATCAGGAACTCATTTTGTTCCCTTTCTAATGCCTATGACATTTTCTTTTTCTTTTTTTTTTAATAGTCACTCATGATTTGGATAAAAAGTTAATGTCACTTCTGCGGGTAATTAGACTCCCTGCTGAGATAATTGAATTGCACAAGTGAGTTAAAATGGCGATGTGGGTACCTGCAGATTCAACCTATACCAAAAGATGGTCTGTGTAACAAGATTTAAAAAAAAAAAGAAACATAAAACAAGACACCTGCTACTTTAATTATGTTGTAAAAAAAAATGGCAAAAACAAATGACAAAATTTATCTCTGGCTACATGTACATGTTTGAATTGAGCACTTAATACTGACTATACCTGATGCTATCATATAGGTCAACAGTGTTTTTATTTTTCTCCAAAGCGACTTCATAAAAGTAAGATTCTTGTGTTACCAAATATGGATAGTGGTAGACTCCCAAATAGACTGGAGAACAAAAAATATAGGCACAAGCGGATGATTGTGGGTTTTTTTTTTTTCTACAATGTAATTCCAGGCACAGCAGGTGGATCTCATGTGGTCAATCCTCGCTCCAACTTGACCCCGCAAGTGACGATGACCTCACTGCCGTGGAATGAGAGTCGCTGCCCTTCAGACTATTAAATATTGGGGGAACCCAACCCACGGAACAAAGTGCGCTCAAATTCTCATCCCCAGTTTACAAGTTTTACAGCATCACTATTTGCCAGACAACTGGAATCCCATCAAGTGCGGTTGACGGTTAAATGTGTGGTAAACGAGTCCCAGTTGCACGACAATAGTGCAGATTTACATGCACAATGTATACCTTTTATTCCTGAAACAAAAGCAGCCGTTTACGAGGAGAGGGGGGACGCTACCATGACAGACATGAAAAGAGGAGGACGAATCACCTCTTTACTATGAAATCACCCTTGGTGGGTTTCTTGTCTCTGATTGCTTGTTTTCATAATGGATAAATCAATCTGGATTTTGTATCACAGCCAAAATTTTGGTTATACTGCACAGTTCAGTACCTGGTTGAGACCACTGTTTATAACCCAAAACAGATTGTTTATTGGCTGCTGGCTCTACAGGTAGTTCTACAATTCAAATTCCAGAGTTACGACTCATCAGTCAAAGGATGTTTATTTATCATTCACTTCTCCCTCCAACCTCAAATTCATTCTTTTCTTACACAGAGGCTGGGTATGCTATGCAGAAGACAAAAAGAAAAACATGACACACACAGTCCCTTTTCCATCTGGTCAAACACTGCAGAATGCAAAAGGCACAGCATAGTTCTTTGTGTTTGACTTTGAAAGGCTATTCAAGAGCACTCCCTGCAAGGGCAACAGAGACATTTTAGATGAGCATTGTCTGCGAGCTGTTTACAAATGAACCCAGATACACCAGAAATCCATCTATAATCGTTACAGACTGCAGCATGACCCTATAAAGTAAAACACATGTCAAAGCTCTTCGTAGTGTAGTGGCTCAACAAGATCGAGGGGGAGGTGTTCCTTGAATTGTCATAGACTGCACGAAAAAGGGGACAAACGGTACCCTCCCCCTCTCCCCAACCATGGCATACTTTACAAATTTCTGCCAGCCTTCTTGTCAACCAGTATAAATTGCGAGAAAGAAAAAATATTTCTTCAATGAATCATTATCAGTGAGAAAGGTCCTGTACATCAGTGGCAATGCACTACCAAATAGAGGTCTGCGCAATATTGGACAAAACATGGTGGAGGGGCACAAAACTGGTGGATTTATTTCAAGAATAGGCAAAGTAGCACTTGTTGCAATCACTTTGTACAGTGTCATTGTTCATCTGGTTCACAGCGGTCAAGATACGTGTACATCCATGTCTCTGGTACCGGTACTGTACATCATTGTTTACTGTGTACTTTCACTTCCCATGTCCCCTCCCCCCACCCCAACCCCCTATTCTTGTAAGCACCTTTTGTGATGGGGCGTTAGAATGCTGACACCCCAAAAAGGTGTGTTGTGGCTTTGTATTGTTTATGGCCACGGCAATGGATGAGGGGTTATGCATCCATTGATGATTCAGAGCATGGGTGAGCCTTTCAAATGCCTTGGGGAGCACGAGAAAAACACCTTATGTATACTGGGTGCTTCAGAGTAATGGGGGAGAAAGAAAAGAACAGAGGGGTGAATGGCGATACATGCTCCAGCCGACTCCAGGCTTCATTGAAGACTGAAGCGTGACAATACACAGGAAGAGAGTAAATTTATTATCTATCTGACACCAAGTGTACTGCTGCTGCTTGTCTGCTGATTTTACAAACCACCCATAAAGTTAAATCCTACTGTGAGAGACACTCCAAACCATTTTCATGCCTAGAAGTGTTCATTCCATCATGTATGTTTTCTACTGTCATAACAATCAAAATGATAGATGAAAATATAAGTATATCTTTCCTTATAAGCAGCAGATACAATGTTTGTACTTATACTGCAATAGCTTTTTCCATAACTACCCAACTTCAGTTGCAGTCTCTGTCCAACAGAAAATATGTCTGATATCAGGCTCGTGTGTGAATGTAAAATATATCTTTTTTGTAGCTGATACCAAGTCACCATATGATTATAATTTAACCCGAAACTGAGAGCACTCTAAAAATGATGCTTCCAGCATCTAAAGGCATAATTTACTATTTGCAGATGAAACAAAAAAATCATCATTAGTGCTATAAAATAGTTCTAAAATGTTAGTTATGGATAGAAACAACCACAGTAAAAATGTGAATCCGTATAATCGATGTTAAGTATTGTTAAATACACAAAATGTGAACAATAGTTATAATAAAAATGCTTCCAGATTAAACCGTCTACAGTTATGGTTTATTGAGAAAAATACAGATTATCTCCTTATATTTTAGGCTTTATTGTGAAAATTTTATATGGTAGGATGTTTTGTGATACAACAGACCTAAACATATAGCGTATGCATTAAATGTGATATCTTGAACATTTTTAAAATCACTACTCCCAAAGGTAAACTGGACCTTTAAAAGATAAATTGCTTTTAAAAGACATCGCGCAGATTATTAAACTTTTCCCCTTCCTGTTCAAAACACCAACTGCTATTCATGGATGCAAAAAGAAAATGGCTTTCAGACATGATGAGGCCACTTTATGATAATATCATACATAGAATAAAAATTCCAATCAGGAGTGCTGCTTGCCAATAACCTAGGTTTCAATCACCTGACAATGAGCAAAAGGAAGTTATAAATGCTTTTGTTTGAAATTCTGCTGGTCCATGCATAGAAAAAATGCACTTATCCATTTTAAATATCTTATAAAACTGCATCAAAGTAACTGCACAATTACAAACGCTGTTTAAATGTTTCAACATCATCATCTGATCATCACGCTTGTGTTGTATTTGCTTCCTTGCACATTGTGCAGGATAAAGGACAAACCAATTTCTTTCAAGTTAAAAAAAAAAAAGGACTATGGTGCAAGTGGCTAATTTGACAAAGAGGACAGTTATATGTTCCTGTCCCATTCACAGGAAAGGGCAAGGGGGAAAAAAAAAGCAGTATTAAAAAGAACTGAAAAAGCTGAAAGAGGAAAAGAAAATCACCCTAATGTGAGGGAGCATGTAATGGTCCATTCAATCCTCAAAGAAAGAGAGCAAACACTCTTTTAGCTCTCTTGTGACCTCAAGGATTAGGATTAGTAGAAGTGCAAAGAAGATTATCAGTGGACAGTCAATGTCAAAAAGAGAGCGGGGATCTTTTTCCAGACTCATAGTCAAAGTAGATACTGATGCTCTCCCCACTCACTGAACTGTTCTTTCATTTCCCACGATAGGTATCCGCCTTTGTACAAAGTAGTGAAAAGCAAATGTTACGTAGAACTCGGTTCCAGGCTGCTACATTTCAAACACATCAAGTTTATTTATCTAAGTTCCCATTACAGTCTGTGTATACTGTGTAAGCTTTGGAACATTGTCTTTGGCATCAGCTCCACAAGATGAAAACGCGTCCTCCAGCTAGGTATTACGCACACAGATCAAAAACAGCTAAAGCTGGAGACATTTGGCACTGTTCAATCTTTATTATCTGCGCTCAGGGCTGTGGATTTTCAGGTTTAATTCCAAACAGCAGCCTCCTGTGTGGAACATTCAGTGATAGACTGTAAGCTTGAATTATTCCAATAGCCCTGCATTCAATAACCCTGCACTAGAATATCTGTACCATGTAGAATACCATGCCTCGGAAGTTCCTGTATTTGGCCAAACATGATTTTTTTTTTTTTTTTCGTGCATTGTGATATATTATCTTCTCATGAAATATCATTATTAAGAATCTACTTTGTAGCGAGAATCTGTGTATTGTGAAGTTCCCCTTTCAACAAACTAAAATCTTTGTCTCATCACCACTTAGACATTTAGTGCACATGTGCACTTGTAGAGGCATCAACTTCGAAAAGAGAAACGCAGATGTTCCCACTATAAACTATAAAACAAAAAGAAAATATCTTTCACGCCCACAAGAGTTTCATGTAAAGTGGTTCATTGTCCCCAAAAACCCTTCAACCCAGCTGCATTAACACTTACAGCTGTACATGATCACATCCAGTCTCTCTTTATCTAGCATAAATCAATACATCACATTAAAAGGGGCCACTAGCTGCTGTATGTTTTTTTTTTTCTTTTTCTTTTTTTTTTGGGGGGGGGGGGCTACAATTTAGACACAGTTAGAGATGAGTCACACATAATCTTTCAGTAGCAAATTCAGCAGCAATTTTACAAAGCTGGTGCCATCGGCACAACCTGAAACCATTTGATATAAAGAGCTCTCAAAAGCCATTGTAACAGCTGACTATGTTTCCCCTTTGTTAACAGGTTTACAGAGAAGCAGATGGTTCCACACTCACATTGTGGACAACTACTGAACAGATTAAAAAAAAAAAGACTAAAAGAAAAGAAAGAAAAGGAAACACAGTTCCAGAAACATGTAACATTGTCTCTTACTTTATGTACAGTTGTACAGGCATTGTATATTTGCAGTTCAAACAGTACCGAGTGAGACTTCTCAAATCAAAAGAGATCTTTGCGGGGCAGGAAATAGATAAAGAGGTGTGAGATACTGTACGCTTCTCACCATGCAGTGATAATGTGGAAATTTTCATTAGGCGTCGAAATCACAAGACACACATGTCAGGAATACCAGCATGTTCAGCAGGTACAAATGGTTTTGTACAGCATACAAAAACGATTGATACCATCTTTTACAGGGACAAGTGGAGCAGTGTTCATTGAATATAATACTGGGCCTGTACTCCGTGCTACGATGTACACGTGATGGGAACAGAAAGTTGTTAATTTTTCATGGCAAATACATGTACATTGTAGGGATACTACAAGTTGTACATGTATTATCAAGTGCTAAAGATCTAAAGATACATAAAAAGGGTGTGTACAGTTCTGGTTGAGGTGAGGATTTAGCTTTTAACGTTTTGCGAGATATTGAGAAACCACTCTCTGAGATGTCAAAGAGCATGCAATTCTAAGGGGAATCAAAAGTTCATTTGATGAAAATTGGTTTTGAAATGGCTGAGATATCCAAAAACAAGGTGAAACAAAGAGATCCTAATAAAAGGCGTGGCCTGTCGCCTTTTATTATTATCACTTTTTTTGATATCTCGGCCATTTGAAAACCAATTTTCATCGAATAAACGTTTAATCCTTCTTAAAATTACATGGTCTTTCATATTTCATAAGAGGTTTCTCATTATCTCACTTAGGAATGTTCAAAACATGAATCCCCACCTGAACTAGTAATGTACAGTCCCTTTAAGTTGGGATGATGTAGAGTGTACATGTACACATATAATTTCAAATGTCCAGACATTTGGTAAAACCATGGACCGGTCCATGGTAAAACAAAGAAAACTCATGAATGTAACTGTTGCATGAACCATTTTGACACTTTCACTCTCATATACATCACACATTTTATATACTTGTACTCAGTAAGTCTCAACTCTTCTATCTATTTTAAAAATGAACACTGTACACATGTAGGCCTACATAGGTCCCTACACTATCAAAGTGACATTTTGATTGTTCCTCACAAACCCCTGCTGATTAAAATTGAATGTTTGTCTTACAATTAATGTAATCCTAAACAATACACAAATCTACTTGCTTGTGCTTCTAATTCATGCAACCAGCCTTTATCCTTTTCCCACTGTCACTATTCATCTATACAATATTGTACATCTACTTATTGTCTGGTTTTAGATCTGTTCATATGCATATTGATCTATGGATCTCATCTGTCCGCATCATTTACCTTGCAAGAAGCGATGTTTGATCATAACTGATGGCTATGGGCAGTTGACTTTCAATGTTTACAATGATACAACGTACAGTATGTGAAGTATTAAAGGCACACGAAAGGTGCACTCTCTCTTTGCATTTTCTATGAAAGTGATAAACAGTGCATTGCCTTCTTTGTTGATGTTTTTGTCTGAGTTTAAGATATGGAAAGTGTATGCTTCACTATATGCAATCAAAACAACATGAAACCACAAATAAGTAAAGTATCCGTAATTATAAACTATACAGTACACACAGGGTGCATTTGTTGGTTTCATTTTTCTTACTTATTTTACTTGTTGGCCTTTTTTTTTTCCAGACACTCTGTTGTGTTATGAAAACAATTTGCAAAACACAACTGACACCGCAAAAACACTGGCTGAAAACATCTTGACAATGCAACCAAAGTGGGGAATGTTTACTCAGAGATATTGAGAGTTCAGTTACCAGACAACAGAGCCAGCAAGCAGCCTGCCAGACGAGAGATTGTGCATTCATATGACACCAATTAGAACTGCGCATAGCGGAGCACTCAGAAGCACGCAGAAGGCAAAACAAGTGTTTCCCTTGTCACGCCTGCGAGTGCGGAGTAATTCAATTTCGCGCCCCCCTAACATGATGCTCCCCTATAGCTTCCGCATGGCTTAACAAGTTCAGAGTGTGGCCACTCAACCTTCATATTACCGTTACCATCACCGTCAGGGTGATGGTACTGATTTGAATCCCAGTTAGCAAATATTAATCAAGGATGCAGTGCTGTAACCTTGGCCCTCTCCAAAGAATCTCTGTAAATCATGTACGGTATTCTACGAGACCACAACTCAATTTTTAATACACTGTACAGTGCACGTAGTAGTAATTCTATTCCATGATGACATGGATGTTCAAGTTTTTTTTTTTTTTTCCTCTTCTTCTTTATTCTCTCCTAGTGAGAGTCTGGTAAACTCTTTGCGATATCGAACAAATAACTTCCCTAAACATGGTGGGCCCCATGCTCACTCAATACGGATACAGAATCTCATTGCGGGGTGGGTTTACGGTAATACGAAAGATGAACTTGTGTGTATGTGTATGGTGTGTTGTTGTGTGTGTTGTTGTGATTATTTTGAAGGATAAACAGAGTGTACCATTGTACATTGCAACATTGTACAATCAAAAGTGAAAACGACAGTGAAATCAGCAGTGACTAATTGTGGCACTTGCTTTGTATACTGATAGGCGATTCAAGCAGCACATCAAGGAACTTTAGACAATGGACTATTTAATGAATCAGAATGACTGTATTCTGCATTCTACACCAAGCTTGTTTCGTGCACAAGGTGTACATTGTAGTTTGTGAGACAGTACATAGGCCAAGAGCTGAGGTCACCACTAATATCTGCTGTATCGATGCTGCCATCCCAGTTTTCACAGACCTGTATCTTGCAAACATGGCACTATTTAGATGCCTCCACCATACTGGTAAACATTGTCTCTTGCACACATGAAGTTTGGTTTCTACTCTGCCATTGTAAACCAACAGTGTTACTGTTATACAACATAGTGGATCTTGCAGGTACCTTAAAAGTTTGTTGGGTTTTTTTCTTGGACTAAAACATACAGTTTTATGCACTCACAGCCTGATGCTGTCTTAATACAGCTATAAAACAATTGAAGAGTTTGTTTGCAAAAACCGATAAGTCCATATTTGTCAAATGGAGATATTTGCGATTAAAGTTCAAGAAAAATAAAGAGAATAATAAGAAAATTTTTGCTTCTTTTGACCATAATTTCAAAAATGTACCTTTATGTGTAGTGACCAATATATCATTGAAAAGGTATTATTTTGTATTTCATGACACATACCGTACTTCAAAATCTTCAAAAATGGACTTATCGGTTTTTGCAAACAAACTCTTCAATTGTAATTTGCCCATAAAATCCCACATGCATATAAACGTACAGCTGAAAACAAAATACTGTACCCCCTGATTCAATTCTCATTCGAAGGACTCTTTTTGGACTATGTTCAGAAGGAGATTCCTGCCGTGGTATTTACGTAGTACCGTGGTATAGTAATTACCATGTGCACACTGTGTGCAAGTTGTAAATGGTACAACTACAGTATATGTAAATAGCCCTAAACCTCACATACAATACACTTTTATACTTCTCTTCAAATAGGGTCCACTAATACAAAGGCAGAGACTACAACTGTACATGTAGAACTAAACATTTTAGTTAAATTGCCAATCTCATCTCATCACTCAATATGACCCTGGAGAACTTCTACTGTACTCTGTCAGTTTTCATGAATGACAATGTGTCCAATTCTATGTCATACCATGGATCACACAGAATTGTGTACATATCCCATCTTATACACAACATGCAACACGCTGCAGAGATGGCACTCAAAGCTGTTGCTAATCCTTTTCTCCACCAATCCGGAGAAAATTAGGTGTAACCGCACTCCTCTTCACATCATCCCTCACAGGGTGATGACCTGTCAGTCGGTGCGCGAGACACCCAACACCGAGAGTGGCCCAATTCCAACAAAATTCAGCGTCACCTTACCGGCGGAGCGAAGAAATTCATGATCTTTGGCACTCGTAGAATTGCCTCTAAATCAGCACAGAACAGCTCAAAATCTCTGGAATGCATGCCTATGAATTCCCTTTCATGTTAATGGCTAATCACCTGACACCTTGTGTAAAGAAGCATCGTGTGCACAGTCGCGTCTGCACACAAGCTTCATTCAAATGTGTACTGCATCTATTTTCAATGTGTTCTTCCTCACACTGTATGTTTTCACATCACTATACTATTGTATACTCAGCCTTGAACGGAGAATAAAGATATTCCATTGAGACAAAAATTCACATCATCATGAAAGAAATTATGCATTGTACGTGTATCTTCATGACTGTATGCAAGGAGGTGATGGTGCGCATAAATGTAGTCTGCATACATTGTACATGTGCATTTTTTTGAAGCCACGTGTAGGCCAACTCTCTCTTGAAAATTTCTCTTCGCAAACAAAACCCCACTCCAATTCCAAGACAGAATCCATTTGATTGCTACGCCCATCATTTCATGCTAAGAACGAAAATGTGAAGAAAAGAGTCTCTCTCAAAAATCTGAGGTGAAGTGAGAATGCGACAAAGAGTAAAGCGCCTCCCTGTCATCAAGATGCACTCTGGGCCATTACACTGGCTCTCCCTGGTGTGACCTGGTGTAGGGAGAGGTCAAGAGCTCTTTAAGCCACCTTGAGGCAAATCTCTGGTCCAAGTTTCCCCATCTACTTCTAAAGCCATCCCCGCTTCTTCCCCGAGGTTCGGAATTAGGATTCTTTTTTAAGTGATCTGCACCATCCAGACCAGATGACAAAGGAACTGAGTACCCTTTCACGTAACAAGCTTGGAAGGGAGGTACAGTACATGTATCACTATCAGAAAAGGAAAACATTTAAAAACATGTTTCTTTAGGACCTTTGCCATGGTATACTTGCATGTTGTTTTAGTGACTGCTTTCACTAGGACAGTTGTGTTGTTATCACTTTCTTGTTTATATCATATCATTGATTACATGTTGTTTTCCCTCATACTGTATTTTGTTTTGTACTCATTTCTATTTAACTCTAGATACATGTAGGATCCAGAACACTTGGCATATGCGTACATGGTAGTATTGCAAACAGCTTCCTGCATTTACAACCAATTTAAGTAATTTCTTGAGCTTCCTCCCTCCGAATAAAATGCATTAACCCTACTTAATACAAGTACAATGTATTATAGTGACCATCAGTGAAACTGTCTAAATTTCAGCCAAAATCAAATTCAGTCCTCAAAGTGCCCTGCAACCTGAACCTACAGGTACTTTCCATGTACATATTATGTACTTTTACAAATGGCTGTGATAGCTCTTTTATTGAACAATTCATTTCCAGCCAATATAATTCATTAAACTTAAATTCTTCAAAGTGAAGTATCCCCTTGGACATCACTGGTTAATGTTTACCAACTCATTAATACATCTTAAAAACGACTTTGTATTCTTGCAATTTTGGGCCATATTTGCATTCATTTTCATGTGGATATGAATTCTGGATTTATGCTTGTGATGTGTGTGTGTGTGTGTGTGTGTGTGTGTGTGTGAGTGTGTGCAAGGGGACCACTCAAACTTCATCTCAAAACGTAAAAGGTCAGAATTGCACAGTGATAGCCGGCACCACCCCCCTTCTCCACTTTAAGCTTTCCTCTACTGGTCTGCCCAGTCACTCGGCATGGTTACTGCCAGAATGAGCAAGCTCATGACACACAGACACATGCAATGTGCCCCTCGCACCTGCACCTTTGGAGTTCACCCCAAGAGAAAATACTACAGCACGAAGTGTCAGGTTTCTACTCCCAAATATCTTCCTACCCACAGAGAAACCACTTTCTTTCTAAACCACTAACATTCCACTGTCTGGGCAATCTACATCTTTACCAAAAAAAAATAATAATGATAATGATAACAATAAAAAATACCACATGTTGCCATGTCAGCATACTTCAATTTGATGGTCAAGAAAAAAAAATATTATTCTTGGAAGAATACTTTCATTTTCACAACTTCAAGTTTGTTAGTTGGTTTGGATTCTGTTTTTCATTTTTTAACCAACTCTGGGTACTTTTTATTTCTATTTTTACAACTCAAAGTAAGCAAATTTGTCCTCTCCATACCTCTGCATCAAAGATAGAATGTACAATACTAACAAGGTCAGTGCAACTTTGGGACCTGTGTACTGTATGAACTTTAAATAAATGCACTTCAGGTTTACCAAATGTTTTGCTACAGTGTTACTAGTCTCTTTTTTGCTCAAATTTGAAATGTTCAGAGCAACACGTTCTACAGTTCAGATACAATGCGCCACAGTGAAGCAGGGGCAATTCGTCACTGACACGCACCGCTCAAAAAGGCCGAGACTGATGGATTAGGCTCATCTGTTCATTACACGCAGGATGGCATATCATGAACTTGAGACATCAGCCACAAACTCCTGCTCAGAATTTGCTATCTACAAACCACATCCTGCAATTGACTGGTGTATATAGGGCCATCAAATCTAGCCACAGAGCTAAGTCTGTAGATCAATCCGAACAACCTAATGGGCATACACTGCAGCAGACCAAATCTATACAGATACGAACAAAATTTATTGAGAATTAAGTACTGTGGTAATAGCAATGTACCACAAGTAATGATCTGCCTACTGTGTATTGCTATCAATATCCTGATTGCTCCTACTACTGTTTCTATGACACAAAGATGTACTTTTGCTAATGTAATACCTTATGGTGATGGATAAATGGCAGATCTGGCACTAAAGGGTGTGTACAGTTCTGGTCGAGGTGAGGATTTAGCTTTTAACGTTTTGCGAGATATTCAGAAACCACTATGTGAGATGTAAAAGAGCATGCAATTCTAAGGGGTATCAAAAGTTTATTTGATGAAAATCGGTTTTGGAATGGCTGAGATATCCAAAAACAAGGTGAAACAAAGAATCCTAATAAAAAGTGTGGCCTGTCGCCTAATAATTATTATCACTTTTTTGGATATCTCAGCCATCTGAAAACCAGTTTTCATCAATTTAACGTTGAATCCTTCTTAAAATTACATGCTCTTTCATTTTTCATAAAAGGTTTCTCATTATCTCACTTACATGAAGGAATCTTCAAAACATGAATCCCCACCTCAACCAGTACTGTACAGTCCCTTTAAAACTGAACAAATAAGCATTGTTTCTTTTCTTAGAACCTCTTTTTCTTTTTTCAATCTACCAAGTGATACAGTCTTTAAGTTTAAACTCGACATCTTGACTGGTACGTATGCACTGTAAGATGAAACAACTGAATGATAATTCCCCACACAGATACGATGGGGACCCTTTTACATACCGTGGTACATGTACTAATTTGTATTTCAAATGGCAAAGCTGTTCAACCTGCATTTACACATGTGTTTTTATATCATTCAACAAGGGCGAATCAGACAACATGGTTTGTTACCATTTAGCACTGTTTGCTCTTTACCGGCAAACCCTTGCAAATACTGTCCATTTGATCAGTATGTGCTCTTCACAATACAGTAAATGGGCTGAGATCCTTTCAACGAACAGACTTTGGACAGACTCTTATGAGTCATTGTATTGTTGAGACAGTCTGCAGGCACAATGTCCATAGTAGGCGTGTCTTCATCAGCCCGAAGTTTCAAAATAGCGTGCTATCTTGCGGTTACCAAACTAGTCCGATGTCAAAATAGCGCGCTATCTGTGTAGTGAAGACGCAAATAGCGCACTACATTGATCGGGAAAATTTCCCCCAAAATCTTGGTCTAGTTCGTGAACTAGAGCGCTAATTCGTGAAATAGCGCGCTTTGTCGGGTAGGTCTCCATCAGCCCGAAATTTTCTCGATCCCTCCACGCTTCTGGTTAGCCAGCTGGCGCATGTACAAGTTAGTGATTGTGTATTTATAGTGCATACACTCACGGCGTATTCAAGGATCACATGTGTGTACTAGGCCTACTGTTGTTGACATCTTTAAAACCAGGGAGGTGATTCCGTGCATGCTAGCTGTTTTTTGTAAACTTCTCCTTCTGGTCCACTCTACCTTAGCTAAAGATTCTTGCAGATTGTGTGTATTCTGGATTTGTTTAAAAATTGTCATTCGTTCATTTCATATAAGATGTGTCAATGGACAGAAGAGTAGCGTTATCAATATCCCTTTGGAGAGAATTTGCTGTACTGCTCACCTCCCTGGTTGTATCGTACATACAAATGTACGGTGTTGTAGGAGATTTTGAGCGGGGAAATCCACTTTCGAACAGCGAGCTAGGCAGAGTAATGATGCAAAGTGCGCATGCGTCAATTTTCGGACTAATTTCCCAAAGTAGGCTGTTCGAGCTGATGAAGACGCACATTCGCTCTATCGGGCTATTTTCTAAGACCGCAAAATGTCCCGCTAGTTTGAACTTCGGGCTGATGAAGACACGCCTAGTGTGTACCCTCTATTCCACCAGCTGTGCCATCTAAACTATAAGCATTTGACAGGTACCCCTGTTGACCCTGTTGACCTCTTGACCAGTCTACAGTCCATCCATATTGCATTCATTGCTATGTAGAGACTACATAAAATGTAAGCTCACTTACTCTGCCATGTTTCCACAATGTTTTTTTCAAATGCGAGGTTAGAACAATCACCCTTCCAGATGGTATTCTCTTATGAATAAATTCAACTAGATTTACATGTAATTACTTAACCAGCTGCTCCATTTCATAAGTACAGAGATCAGCAATGCTTCCAATGTACAAATGTAAGATCCTATTCTTGCCAAATTTTGCCTCAATATCAATTCAGTGTCCATAAACCTGACCTCAACACAACAAATTCTTCTCGATGATAATGATTTCATACACAACTAAAGTACTGTAGTACAATTTGGTTGTTAGAAGCCCTCAGAAAGGCCATACCGAACTAAGCAAAAGAAGAGAGAAATGTACACATACACAGAACATTGAAGATTCTTATCCTGTTGAGGACGAGAGCCGAGTATACATGTACTCAGGCAGGTGTCTAGGGAAATGCGTGTTGTAGCAAAATCAAACCGTCCTCAATGGGTTAACATGCATTAAACGTTATGTATGATGTACTGTATACTTGATTCATATCTTAGATCTTACAATGTAGCTAAACTTACTTCAACATACACAAGATCATTAATGGCTCATGCTACATTTCATTTTTTAAGGAACTTGCATTTTGATTCAAAGACAACCCCCCCCCCCCCCGCCCAACATACAGTACACACACACACACACACACATTCAGTGCCATTCTCATTCATTTCCATGACTGCATTCTTAAAATCCCACATGTGGACACATTCATTTTTCCCCAAAAAGATGCTCAATTCATGCAGACTTTCCCTGCCACAATTCGTTGCCATTTGGGTGTTTCCCATTGCATTTATAGGTCTTGTTTAGTGTGAGTCACCGACACGCACATAAAACTGGCGGCTTTCATCCTAATACCATGGTGTGCAGGCAATCTCCTTGCTCATATTAGATTCCAGCTTGCTCAAAGTACATAAAATGACTTCCTTATCAATTACAGGAAAATGGAGCATTATCTGATGAATTACAGTGTAGACAGCTAGACATTTAAAGCACCAATGCAGAGAGGCATTTAAAGTACCAATGTCTTAATTGAGACAGGATTTACATAAAAATAGGCACAGAGTACATGTGAAAAATCCCAGATAGTCTGTGCAAACATGAATGGATTTGATCTATTGTCACATTCTGATGCTGCAAGCAATAAATGAAGTGGCATGCTTCATATCAACTTTGACAAGCTGCTGGCATTTGTACATTGTATGTGTGTTGATCTAATGGGGGAAAAAACAGTACTTACAATGTAACTGTATGTAGTATTTGAAAGATCATACAATTGTAGTTGATTATATAGCAAAAGAGGAGCATTATTACATGTACATGTATCTATCCAAATAAATGATCAACTTCAAGTACGCACCTATTGTATTTCAAGTACAATGTATACTGGTATACAATTACATTGTAAGTACACATTTGTGCAATCAAGTATGCCATTAATACATTATTACATAACAATACAATGTTTTTTTTTTCACCTCAGTCTCTACCAAATAGAGTCAAAATTAATGTCTTACTAGATACATTTGGACTCTGATACAAATCCAGCTTTTGTGATCATCTTCTTTACTTTTCCCACATCCCCAATGTCTACAAAATAATCCCATCAGTGTCTTTAATAGCACTGTTATTGCTATCAAATCATCAGCAGCGAATGCAGACTACTTGTAGGTGACTTTTAAGCTGCTTTTTCATCCAATACCAGAAGAAGCAGTGCTCAGAAAACAATGTAGAATGCCGTTCCTTTGGAGCACTCGTTAATGAAGGACAACATAAAATTGGCTTTCCGAAATGGACGAAGACAGATGGAAGCCTTGGCATTGCAGCCGAAACTTTGATGCGGCGGAACATCACAGAATTGATCCTTGCCTCCAACCTTCACAGACTCCCTGTCGCGACAGATGCTGTAGGTTCAATGCCAGACGTCAACATCACCATCATCATCATCATCATCATCATCATCATCATCATCATGAATCATCATAATCATCATCATCATGAATCATCATCATCATCATCATCATAACTATCGAAAGAAATACATAGCATGTAAGAAATGCAGAGTAGTAGCACAGCATAGCTCCTAGTTTCAGTTACACTACTAATTTATAGCCATTTATATTCAAACAGATACCGCAGAGATGAAGGTGTCTATTTACAGGTATATATAGAATATATATTTCATAAACATAGAATCAAAGAGATGGTTTTGTTTCTTGATGAGCCTATCTTTTTTTTTTTTCTTTTGCGGTGACAGTGTATGGCAGGATGATGTTCTGTTTCAATCCCTTGATATTGTGGCAACTTTGTTTTTTGTTGTTTTTTTACTTAAGAGCAAAGACAAGTTATCCCCATCCAGCCCTACTAAATTCAATAGTAACCAAGCAGACTGCTGGACCAAACAATATCGAAATGGTGCAAAATGCTTCCCATCATGCATCAAAACACACGCATGAATTTGAACTATCAACAAACCAAGGGAAGTACTATTTTATTACATTACAGCTGTATTTGCCCCTCTGTCTCACCATGATAAATTTCATAACTCTTTGGTAGGTTGTTTGCAGAAAATGTATCGCACAGACAGGAAAATATCTCTTTGGGGTTATGTTTCTTATTGTTCTGACACCAGAATCTCTCAAAATTTTAAACTCAAAGGCCCAAATTCAGGAAGGTGGCACAAATGAAACAATGGTTTTAAACCATGGACAAAAACCATGAAGCGCCAAGTGTCGCATGGAATATCGTTACGAAGTCAGTCATTTCGTCGATGAAATGATTATTTTGTAACAAAATGACATTTTGTAACTAAATGAACATTTCGTCCACGAAATAATAATTTCGTCCACGAAATGATAATTTCGTCAACAAAACGGTCATTTTGTTGAAGAAATGACCTCTCGTAACGAAATATTCCTTGCGACACTTGGCTTTACAGTAAACCATTGTTTCATTTGTACCACCTTCGTGAATTTGGGCCAAAACAGTTCGCTGATGGGATGTCAACTACAAATGATGGTAACTTATTCCACTTGTTAATTTATTGTGAGAAGGAGCATTGTCTCACTTTGGAGTTTTACACGATTCATCAATATCTTGAATTTGAGTGCTTCCTCCAGAAGAAGAGAACTCAAAGGACTCGGAAGACATTAAATCGTCAATCCCATTTACAATCAAAAACTTATTGACGGAAAATGATGCTGTACTCAATGTTATTCGAGTTGTACTCACTAAAAAAGCAATAACAACAAACATATCTGAGCAAAATACAATTGAATTATTACAAAATATCAAGGAAGGTCAGAGTAAAACAAGATCAGCTCACCTGACAGACCGACACACAGGGTCTCGAAGAGCAGGACTGCAGCTAATCTGGTGAGAATATCCATGGTTCCACTGCCACAGCTCTGGTGTCAATTCACCACATTTAATCCAAACTTCAAACCTCCGACCTCTCTGTGCTGTGTGTACAACTCCACAAAACAAGAGGCTGAGGTTGCTTCCCTTGCAAACAGAGTAACTGAATCAAAAGTTTCTCCTCGAAGATGATTTCTAGCTGAAAATCAGCAAGTCATACAAACAATGCATAGAAACTACTCCATTTATCCTCATTCCTATATAGACTGGTCTATAGATAAGTAATAAAAGTATCACTATTGCGATACGGGGCAAGAAAGTTGTTAGTTGATTCTGACAACAGAGCTGTGTTGTGTGGTACTCCACATCCCACAGCTAAAGAAGTGACCATTCATTCAATAATGTTACCGGCTTCGTTTAACGTTAGATCTAAAAATAATACAAAATGATCTTTTATTGTTCCTGGGCAGTCTTGATCCTGGTATGTTGTGGTAGAGAATGGACATCACTGACTGACCAGTGGCAGTGGTACCAGTTTATGAGTGTGCTCGGCCCATGTGATTGCCAGCGCTTGCTAGCGGTCAAGCGAGCGAGGAGCGGAGCGAGATCCTGTTGATTCCGGAGGGCTGGCTTGGATGATGTGCTCGCACAGGGGTAAAAACTCGTAGGGGTGGAGAAAGAACGCGGCGAAAGCGTCTAGAATGTTGTACGATTCTTCACGACGAAGGGATGGTCACTGCAAACTGGTAAACAGACGATGAAAATCATGTCATAATAATCCGTTAGATCACAGATCTAGCAGATGAAGCGGAATGGAATCCCACTTTGTAGAAGAAGAGTTTATCAATAGGAGAGGCTTCTCGGGTCCTCCTTACTACCGTTCCCGGGATCCCTCACATCACACAGCACTATGCCACTGCATGCTCACGCACACAACTCCAATCACTGTGCAGTGTGTACTGTTTTTGAAACTCCCTGATTCCCAATGCACTGCATTACTTCACGCACACACCGCCGCCGTATCTAGCTCCAGCGGCGTTACCGTGGAATCTGTATCTGCTGCTTGGTTGGTGGTAATTTACACCCCCGTACCGGTATTGTGGGTAGTGGGCAACGCAATCCGTTGTTACATAAATATGTTAGTTTATTTTCTAGAATTCATAATGGATTTTGCAATGATTAGAGTGTGAGTTCCAGGCGAATTTGATTGATGTTACCTATGAAATCTACCTTTTACAATATGGGGCCTATTAATCTCTGTTTATACGTCTATAGATTTTTTTTTCTTTTTCATATTTCATTTCATGCTGAAGGGAATTGGCATGTGTTATTATATTCGTCATGCGGATGTCATGAAGTAGTAATAAAAGTATCACAACTACGATGTGAACACATTTTAAACCTTGTTGAGTGTAAGATGCAATATTGTTGCATACACCAACACAAACATATTTTTCATATTTCATTTCATGCTGAAGGGAATTGGCATGTGTTATTATATTCGTCATGCGGATGTCATGAAGTAGTAATAAAAGTATCACAACTACGATGTGAACACATTTTAAACCTTGTTGAGTGTAAGATGCAATATTGTTGCATACACCAACACAAACATATTTTTCATATTTCATTTCATGCTGAAGGGAATTGGCATGTGTTATTATATTCGTCATGCGGACGTCATGGAGCAGTAATAAAAGTATCATAACTACGATGTGAACACATTTTTAAACCTTGTTGAGTGTAAGATGCAATATTGTTGCATACACCAACACAAACAGCAAAGTAATATAATGATGTAACGTTTGAACTTTACAGTAATACATAATAAGTCATGACAGTTGGTATGTAGGTCGGATCCGTTGTTCTGGTGATATATTCAGATTGTTCATAATTTGTGGCACATTGATTGTTGGTATTCTTTATGTAGTTACAATATTCAATGTTCCACTGCTTCTATAAACTTTGATTTTTGTTATATATATTTTTATTATCACAATGATACAGCATGTTTGTGTTGTTGTTTGGTTTGTTTTGTTTTGTGGGGTTTTGTGGGGGTTTTCGGGCAATAGGGTCAAAGGACGACAATGTGTGATTGGGGGCTAACTTTCAAGTTCCTCCTCCAAAATGGTAGCACTATATATAGCGTCAAAATCTGAATCTGTAAATCATAAAACCTTTCAGGGGCAGAAATCTAAAGGGTTGGCTATATCGATTATAAGGAACTTGCATTTATTATTTAAAAAAAACACACACACACTACACACACACACATACACAGGCATACACACACACACACACACACACACACACACACACACACACACACACACACACACACACACACACACACACACACACACACACACACACACACACACACACACACACACACACACACACACACTGTTGTGATAATTTCAGTCCGTTCACCAGGGGAGAACCATATAGGCCGATACTTCAGGGTGATATAATTAACGATGTTTACCGGGAGAGAGACGATGTCTATCCTTAACTTTATAAAATGAATATTTTTTTCAAGGCCCTCAAATCTGGAATTCTATTTACACTCTGATGTGAGAGAAAACAGTAAAAAGCTTTAAGACAGCTTTCACGCGTATTTTACTTGAAAGGTACTCTGGAATTAATCAATATCATTCTGAATTGAAGAGATTATAGCATATACGATATAGGGGTGTGTTTGTGAACGTACATCTTGTGCATTGTTAGTGTGCTTGGGTTTGTGTAATTTGCGCGTGTGTGCCGACTTTTTTGTCAGTCATAGAAAAAAGAGACAAAACACTGTATTTATTTTCCCGGGGTTAGTTTTAAATACGGGCCCATTGCCTTCTCATTAACCCCTTCACTTGATAACTTTGGTTGTTTGTTTGCTTGTTGATTTGTTTTGTCACATTGTCATGTTATACTTGTCACGCGATTGCCACATTTTCATGTATATGCATACGGTGAAAATAAATGAAATGAAATGAATATATTCCTCGTAAGTCCATGGGAATAAGTGAAGATACATGACTCTTAAAAAAATGCTCAGATCGTCATCTTTAGAATGACAGAGATTTATAGTGATGTTCATACGATAAAGATGGGCAGTTAAGACGATTTTCGTTTTCAGAAGAAGCAAAGGAAATTGGCTGGACATAACTATCATTATCAAATTCATGTGTTTATTCATTCTTAATTCAAAAAAGGTACTTTTTTGCACATTTACTTGATTATCTATATACACTAAGTGTGTATCAAACGTCTATCATGGCAAGGCATAAAAGTGCTGTGCATAGAATGATTATCATAAAGCAATTTAACAAGAAGGAAATATGTGGAGAATACCTCTGTGTGCAGCTTTTACGTTTTGAAAATGTATATCTTTTTATATTAATCATTTTGAGGGACTTTTGTCTCCGGGTATAGAGTAGTGTATTTGGTTCCTTTCGAAATTGTAAGGCTGGTTGCATATACTTTCGGTGCAACATACTGGATGAATGAAAACAAAAAGTACATGTCCGATGTACAACAAAGTTAAACCCATACTGATTGATCCGAGGCCCGGTTCGAAGCGTTCACAAACATATTTGATTTAGCATATTAGTATTGGATATAGTGGCATCACAATCATGCAAAGAACACTGGGTTCATAGAAAAGCAATAAACATGTAAATAAAAACGTATATTCTTCATTAAAATTGTGCGATATTTATGAGGTGTATAATGAAGAGTTTCATGGAAAATTGGGTTAAGTGCTGCATGTATTATTAAAAGTGCAGCTACGTATTTTTGAACATTCTGTACTAAGTCCGCAATCAGATAGAGCAAAATACAACATTTCAAGTGATATAGTCCTCACTTTTTGCATAACAAGAAAAAAATATATATGTATAATTCAGTATTTATATGATTAAAAATATCCCAAATTTTCTTTCATTATTTCCTTGGTTGTGACTCGCAGGTCTCAACTATCTCAAATCTTGATAAGAATCCAGATAACTCGTTTTGCGATGACACTTTTCATGAACCACCATTATAGGGCAGTGTTCTAAACAGACGGGTATACATACCCTCATCCATCCCAGAGATATAGCGGTATATTAAAGTGGAAACAATGCATTTGTTATGTGTTGCAATGTTCGCCAACATGGCTGACAAACTGCTTTTTGTGCCACGGATTAAACGGATTTTATGCCATCCTTCAGTGCGCATAAATTATCTTTTATCTTCATTGTGTACTCTCTAAAAAAAATCGAGTGAAAATATTCACTCTTAAAGGAGTGAATACAAAAAAAGAGTGAATTAAGAGTGAAATTGGAGTGAATTTTGAGTGAAAATGTTCATTTTCACTCGTTTTGGAGTGACCTCAGGGATCACTCCTAAATCTTCGAGTGATCCCTGAGGTCACTCCAAAATGAGTGAAAATGAACATTTTCACTCAAAATTCACTCCAATATCACTCTAAATTCACTCTTTTTTGTATTCACTCCTTTAAGAGTGAATATCTTCACTCGATTTTTTTTAGAGAGTAGTGATTGGTATCGAAAGAAATGAATTGCCACTTTGAATTGAGATGGAAAAAGATGGATTGATATGGTGATTGATGGATATTAGAAAGTGAAAGAGGAGAAAACTTATGATGGCTAAAGAGACAAAAGGAGGTGAAGACGATGGAAAAACGAAAAAACAAACAGAAGATGAAGAAGAAATAAAGGGATAAAAAAAGGAAAGACAGAAGGACAGTAGAGAAAGAGAGAGAGAATGAAAGACAGAATGAAAAAGAAAGTAAGAAACTGAGGAGAAGGCTCATGGAAGACGCAGTTAGCTGCGTAGATGTTTACGGGTAAATTGTTGTTAGATGGCGCTATACTAGCAAAACGTAGGATGGAAGATGGTTCGTGCGCTGGGAACAGCACACGTACATCGTGTCTATGAAATGTATGGACCCGCAATTCAACACAGTGAGTCAACCTTCTAGGACTGCACCAAGAAAAGAAGACAGCGTCCACAATGATATAAAATAAATAGAGGAGCCTAAATCAAGTGGCGGTAAGTAATCGGGAAAATGTTCATCGCCCTACACGCACGCGCATGTTAGCCTGTCATTTATATCTAGATTGTCAGTATGATGTCGTATGATGGGTCATTGCTCAGTCCCACCAATTTCTAATTGGGAAGGCTAGTAACTGATCAGTGGGAATCAGTGGAAATGCTGGGAGATGATTGTTGCAATCCTTATGGGATTCATTCAAGAGTACATTGTATATCTATTGTTGTGTGAAAATGATTTGCTTCAGAACGGTCTCATATTCAAGTAATGTGCAGATTAATGCTCCGTCACTGACCAGGGACGCTAACCTGGAAGCATTAAACTGCACATTAGACTACTTGAATATGAGACCATTCTGAAGCAAATCATATTCACACAACAATAGATATACAATGAACTCTTGAATGAATCCCATAAGGATTGCAACAATCATCTCCCAGCATTTCCACTGATTCCCACAGATCAGTTACTAGCCTTCCCCTTTAAGTCACTGACTAGCACTGTCACGCCACAGCACAGCACGTCAACATGTCACAAAACCCGGCATAGCCGACTTTCTGTTTCTTCCTTAATTTGAGTTTAGCATGTATAGTAACAAGATGAAAGTGCCGAACTTGCATCTAGCTGGTAGGACCTTACTGCGACCAGATCAAAAAACCATGGAGAAAAAACAATTTAGCAAATGTTTAGAAATGAAGTAGGTGCCTAGGCCTAAAAACCTTCTAAAGAAAAAAACAAAACAAAACAAAAACATGTTGCAAGAGATTATCATAACTAATAAGCAGTGGGATAAAGGTATGGATTATGAGTTTTCTTCAGTAAACGTTTATACAGAGGAATACTATTGAAGAAATGATGATGTATGATGTGCACGCGGGTGTGTGTGGCTGTATCCAGCAACAGGGATTATTATGGATACAACCACGTGTGTGGCTGTATACCCCTCCTGACCTTGATGTAGTTTAATGATAGAATGATACAGACCCTTGCCCTTAGCCTTATCAGGAAGGCAATCATCAAGCCCCAAATAGTTGAGAATGAGCTGGGAAGGAAATGCACATTGTTTCATGAATTTTCTCCTGAAAAGGGTCTAACCTGACCTGCCTATTGCCTCATCTGTTGAAGAAAATATAATACATAGTGTGGTACGGTATACTGAACTTTGATTTGTTTCATGCCTGCAGATGTAGCAAGATGGATGGATAAAATGCTTACCATGTACTCTTTGTCATTTTTCTTTTCAGGTTTGCCTATTTGTAGATGATTTGCACAACTTCAATCCATGAAAAGCACCCATGAATGTTTGCAGGCAGAGTGAGTCAACATGTTCATGTTTATCTTCGCTGGAAGTACTCATACCTGTGTCGAGTTCTACTTGGAATGAATACCCCAGCAAGCTTGGATGACATAAAGGTAATGAAACAAAAAAAAAAAAAAAAAAAAAAAAAAAAAAAAAAAAACAGGTATGAAAAAAAGTGAAGAAAGTTATATGATACATACAGAGATTTAAATCATAAATTACTTCTTAGCTGTTGATGTTTACCATGATGTAAATAAAGACGAGGAGCTGCTGCTCTGGTTCGTCATTGGATATGACCATTGACTTAATTTTGACGTTCTTGGTTGAGCTCACTGACATCACTTCTGTTGCCTTTAAGAAAGGCCATTTATCCTTAGTCTTTTGGGTTTGGTTTCATGTACATGGTAGCTTTTAGGCAGTTATTTCCATAATGACCATGTTGAAAAATGTGTACTGTACATTAACCCGTTGAGGACAGTTTGATTTTGCAACAACACCCATTTCCCACAGACGCTTGCCCGAGTATACTCGGGATTTGTCCTCGGCAGGTTAAAGAAAGAAAGAAAGAAAGAAGGATACAGTTTCACCAAAGCTCCAACACAAAATAAGAAGACAAACAGAAATGACATTCTAGAATGAGCCATAGAGATGATGTCACACTAAGAGTCTCCCGAGTACTGAATATCCAGCAATGGCAATATTTTCCTCTAGAGATACATACTCATACACATTTATCTGTCACACTCTGATCATACATAGTGTAGGTTATTGCTATCAATTAGATAGACCCAGAAGGCATGTGACATAGCCTCAAATCACTTACACAGGAATTCATGCATTTAAACTAAGGAAAAGTCTGCACTTACACCAGCATGCTCCTGGTGAAAGTATGGAAGTTGCCCTTTGTTCATTCAAGGTGTCTTTATTAAGTACACTGTATTGCCAATAGTTTTACATCAACATGAAAAAAAAAAACACATTTTAAGATACATTGTTTTTTTTTAATGTTTTTGCTTGTGGTCAACAGATTTTATACAAAAGTGACAACTACATCGTTGTTGACAAACACTATGATGTTAAGATCAACAGTGACAAGGCAGAAGATGCAGTGACTGTGGAGACACAATTAGCACATCTCTACCCAGACTTGGTAGATGGACAACTCTGCCACAGTTTCCGGTAATTTCATGAACTATTTTTTTTTTTTTTTTTTAAGCTAGAGATATCAAGTGAATGAAATACCTCACGATTGTAAGTTGATTTTGTTAAATCAAAACGACCTCTTGGCTCTATCTGAATAAGTCAGATTTATACAGCATTTGCACATTTGATGCTAGTGAGAAAAAAAAAAGTGTGATAATTCATATGTGCATGTCTATTCATCCCCAGTTACGTAGAATATGTTTCATGAACTTAGACTTGTAAGGTAGTTTTGCCAGTCAAATTCGCTGTTCAGAATCAGATTGATGGAAAAAGAAAGAATTATCCCTCTTCATCAGAAAAATTAGCAATATCCTCCCTTGGAGAGGATATACAATGTATTTGTGTTTACAGGAGGCAATGTTTTTGCAAGTTGATAGATTTATTGAGTTTCAGTGTACTTGCAAATGACATGATGATAAAATACAATTGCAAAATGGACAGGTATAGCCACCATAAAGGTCTTGAGCCTTGCCCTCCAAACTCTGGTTTATGTTTTGATGTATTAAAAATACAGTCCAATCTACTACCAAGCTGTAGTTTAATACTCAGTTATGGTACTTTGAATTCCCTTATTCCAAATAAGAGAACATTAGGCAAACATTTCACACATATTTGCATGTATTTTTCCCATGTGAGCCCCCTTCCTAATTTATTTACCCTATAAGATTTGTGCATCGCTTGGACTATTCAACAAGTGGTGTTCTGTGCATCGCTCTCAACAAGAAGGCTTCTGCTGTCGGGATGGAGATGTTCAAGAATCGCAAAGTGACCAAACAGTATCTGGCACTGGTAAGATACTTGAACATGTAGTATATTAAAGGGACTGAAAAGTACTGGTTGAGGTGGGGATTCATGTTTTGAACATTCCTAAGTGAGATAATGAGAAACCTCTTATGAAATATGAAAGAGCATGTAATCTTAAGAAGGATTCAACGTTTATTTGATGAAAATTGGTTTTCAAATGGCTGAGATATCCAAAAAAGTGATAATAATAAAAGGCGACAGGCCACAACTTTATTAGGATCTCTTTGTTTCACCTTGTTTGTTGATATCTCAGCCATTTCAAAACCGATTTTCATCAAATAAACTTTTGATACCCCTTAGAATTGCATGCTCTTTGACATATTATAGAGTGGTTTCCGAATATCTCGCAAAACTTTAAAAGCCAAATCCTCACCTCAACCAGAACTGTACATGTACACACTGGCCTTTAAAAGACACACATGTCAGGAATACTGTCAGCATGCTCAGCAGGTACAGCATTCAAAACGATTGATACCATCTTTTACAGGGACAAGTAGAGCAGTGTTCATTGAATATAATACTGGGCCTGTACTCAGTGCTACGAATGTACACACGTGATGGGAACAGAACATTGTTAATTTTTCATGGCAAATACGTGTACATTGTAGGGATACTACATGTACACTGTATTATCAAGTGCTAAAGATCTAAAGATACATACAGTGTAAAGTCGGGTTGATGTAGAGTGTACATAAACATGAAGGATTCAACGTTTATTTGATGAAAATTGGTTTTCAAATGGCTGAGATATCCAAAAAAAATGATAATAATAAAAGGCGACAGGCCACGCCTTTTATTAGGATCTCTTTGTTTCACCTTGTTTTTGGATATCTAAGCAATTTCAAAACCGATTTTCATCAAATAAACTTTTGATACCCCTTAGAATTGCATGCTCTTTGACATCTCATAGAGTGGTTTCTGAATATCTCGCAAAACGTTAAAAGCTAAATCCTCACCTCGACCAGAACTGTACACACCCTTTAAGCAAAAGTGAAGGAATAGCTGAGCTGCAATTGACTGTCATATGACTTATATGTCATTCATAGGACATGTTGAAGTTTAGAGTGACACTGCAGCAACCTCTTGTTGATTGAGAGGCATACATTTTCAGCATCAGATGTAAAATGTAGTAGCCCTATTTTTTCATTTTTCGTTTTTTTTTTTCATTTTTCGTTTTTATTTATTTACTTAGTGTTTTGTTTTTGTTTTGTTTTGTTTTTGTTTGTTTGTTTGTTTGTTTGTTTTTTTTTTTTTGGGGGGGGGGGCACTCCCAGTATCCAGAAAAATCTAATGTCTCAATCACAACTTAGCATATGAAAAGTTTGTAATGGATATTAGATTGCCCCAAGTTTATGACAGTTGTAAGGTGTAATTGTTCCTTTGCTGCCACAATTTTATGCCACATAAGTGCTTTTGGTGGCAACATCCTGTATGTTTTCATGATGGTGTATTAACAATACTGAATAAACTTTCACTGGTAGTAATAAAGCATATTACCTGGATTGGTCTTAGTGTGCCATACCATTTTGTTGGTGTATTGTTAATTCCCCAGACTACCATAATCCTCTTGGGTGTAATGACAGCAATCGTGGCAACTTTATTGAATGAAAAACTTCCCCAGGTATGACATAGTATTTTCTTTGTTCTCTTTGTCTGAACTAAAGGTCAGAGGTCATGTTGCGGGAAGTGAGCTGGAGATAAGGCGGTCCATCTATCAAAACCCAGAGGAGGGCCTGACCCACATGATGAGGGTTGATGATGGGAGGTGCCCCCAAGGCACCAGGCTGCTGACTGCACTGACACGGCTGCAGGTGGTAGCGAGGGGCGAGTATGAAGGCGAGCCTGCCACCAAAGTGCTGCTACAACCTCACACCGGTAAATCTAATGGGATATTTGTGGTTTGAATAGCCATCTACAGCCATCATTACAATGCAAAGAGAGTATGCTTAAAACCAAACATAAGACTTCATTTCATTTCAATCAGTCACCCAAAATAGACCTGATCGTACTAAATTTTTGTATCAGTTTTTAAAGTATAACTGTATATCAAGAGGGCTTTACTTCAATAGGAATTGTGGTAAGGGTGATTTCACACACCTTTTCCTCAGTGCCAGAAGCATTGCAATGATTAATTGCAGAGGATGGCTGTGCAGTGGATCTCATTTTAAAGAAGTCCAATACAACAAACCCTCTTATAACAAGGTAATTTTACATGTCCAATCTCTTAATATTTCTCTGTTTTTGTATTACGATATAGTGAGAAACCTGATATAGCAAAGTGTTACGGTTTTAAGGTCCTTGTTTCAGTGAGGTTCCCCAGTACAAAAAAAAAAGGAAAAGAAAAGAAGGACTTCATCAATATTTTATATTCCCTTATTGTTTTGTAATTATGTGATTCAGAATATGAATTTCATGAGGGAAAGATTGCATGAAGGTATACAATTTCCCCTTTACCCAGGCATGAACATTACCCCTGACGCCCCCTCCCTCCCCTATAAGCTACAAACTCTCCATGGCTCCCGTGTTGGTGACAAATTTGCATGACTGATTTCTCTCAGGGCGACGACACCAGCTTCGGGTGCACTGCAAGAGCATCGGTCATCCGATTGTCGGAGACTACACGTACAGCATGAGGAAGGACGTTTCTCCGTACCGCATGATGCTCCTAGCGCACAGACTTGTCATGCCTATCCCTGGTGAAAACATTGATGTGACTGCCGAGGATGTGTTCACTCATAGTCAGGACAGCAAATGGATGCCATATGACGATCATAGATAACACAAGAAGAAGTTCTGGACAGTAGAGGGTATACTTGCACACACACAATGTACCATGATTGAAACCCAAACATACATGTACGTGTACATTGTATATGTGCAATGAGTGAATGCAGCAACAAAGCAAAACACACTGCAAAGTTTGACAAAAATCAGACAGTCCGTGCAAAATTTAGAATTGCTCAAGTTATGGTGCAGCTGTGACTAGGTGAGAAGAATACTTCACCATGATGCCATGTATGGAAAAGAAATTAAGAAAATATAGAGAGTCCCACAAATTTCATATTCTATGAAAGATACACATTCCCGTGACTTGCTACTGACATCATGTTGGGGTGATGTTATTCCCCCTGCCGAATGGAAAAAGTCAATTGCACTGTCGTTATGCTTGAAAAGTGAAAATATGTTGAATAGTATTTTGATATTATATGACCTATTTAGATACCAATGTGTGATTGGTCAAAATGCTGTCACGTGACCATGTTCACAAGGATGAGAAGCGTTATATTTCATAACATGACGTAAATTACGTACAATCGTGGAATATAACAGCGACTACGTTAAACAAATGGCGTTATATCTGGAGGGGTGACGTAATCAAAAATCAATTGTTATGATGCGCGCAACATACACAGAGACGCTTTGCACACACACACACATACTTACGAATGTAATCGTGACCGGTCGACCGACCACACGCACCATACCACTTACGTTTACAGAATGCGCTAGCGGTATTAAATGAGCATCACACTGACACACGCTAGAACACTGCAAGCGCGAATTACGAAATTGCAACTGATTTGTTTTCGTCAAACTGGCATGGCAGCTTTGATGAGCAGCTGCCCTTCGCTTGTGAGAGAGAAAGAATTGTTGTCCTGATAGCTCCTACTCCAATCAATGTTAGACAGTCGTGACAGGAAAGCCAAAGGATTTCCCATTACATTACCAGAGCCTGAACTGAGTAAGTTTTTATGCTACTTGTACTAGCGCAGGACCTGGACCAGGGCCAGGTCCGTAGTCTAAACAGCTCTTGTACCAGTGACTGCAGGCAGAAGAGATTAGGCCCTACATTATCAGAAAGTTCACATTCTCATACATCACCACAAACAAAATGTCAACAAGCTTGCTTTACCCAGACCAAAAGCGGCATTTGGTCTAGTCTTCTACAATTTTTACATCTCTCATTACAAAATCTGGCTCTACCGCTACGAAACTAGGCCCTACGTACGATTGATTAACGACTGTTCTAGAAATTACTTTGTGATAAACAGGCAACGGTCGTACTCCACGGAAGAACGAATTCGCGGTAGGCCTACGTGAAAGCCATCGGAGTTAGATCTACGTATCAAAAGGTTACTTGTGGCTCGATTGAATACCACTGGCACTAGCGCACTGTTGTCATGCGGTACGCGCATTCATGCAAAGGAGTAGTGTTTCTAGACCTAGTCGTTTTGCTTTAGGGCCTATGAAACGGCAGTTTATTTCTTGTACTGTAGGTCATATAATATAACAGATATTGACTTTTTCCTTCGGTAGGAATATAACATTTAATTTCCCTTGGGAAGTTATATTTTTGTCTCGGAATACTATATTTTTCCTCAGCGCTATGCGCTTCGGAAAAATATAATAATCCTCGACAAAAATATAACTTCCCGCGAGGATCTCAAATGTTATATTCCACCTCTGGTAAGTCAATATCTGTATAATATTCTTAATTTTGTTTTCTATGCGTGACATCACAAACTGTAGTAGCCTCTTCACCCCAGGAATGGCCAAACAGATCGTCCAAATTTCCCCAAACTTTGCTTATGTGTTGTACTGATATTGCTGTATTCTGTCAATCTAAATATGTATGTTGGTGTCATTTTCCTTTAAACATCAGTACGGTATAATGGTCTAGGATACCACATATGATCATGTTGATGTGCTTGTTCACACTAGCAACAGACATTGAAACGAACGGCAGCAGTACAGGATCTCATGGACATATCTGCAGAGTATGTGTTCATAATATACTGTAATTATAAAATCTTAGATTTAAACTCTTGTCTGGTCTGATCCATGTAGGGTTGCTGTTTTTACTTGCAGTCCTATTGCAGTAGTCTGTAGCCATGGAGGCTAGCATTTTGCATGATTTTAAAGAAAGATATTTATAGCATCCCCTTTGCGTACATGTGTACCATTTACTGTGACCATGAAACATTTAGCAAATTGCACTATTGTGAACGAAGTCATTTAATCATGTAAAAATGCTCTCAAAACAAGCAAGATTTGATGGAATTACTCAGGAAGAAAAGTTACTTGTGTACATGAGAGCTTCAAATCACTCAAAGACAAGTCTATTCCCTGTTCAATTTCACAATTATTTCTGACGATCTGTGGATACTACATGTGAGTCGTCTACATCATGCTCCTCAATGATGAAAGGTCGACGTAATTCAGAGCGATTTTTAACATTCAAATGCTTGGTGCCAGGGAATGCAAATGCTGCAATGAGTTTTGCTATGTTGTATTCTATGTGTGTCCTGGAGATGACTTAAAACTTTACAGCATTTGGGACCATGAAATTATTGTGTAGCAGGATTTTGTACAATTATGGAAGAAAACACACTGTAACAGTCAAAATACAAATAAAATATGTTTTGCAAACACTACAGGTCTTTGTGTACTTTCCAAATCTTTATTGATTAAGTGTTAGATAGGAGTCCTTCTTTTACACTATTTACTTCATTATTGGGTGCCACAAATGTGATACGTGTACATACAAGCTCATGAGTTTCTTTACCATAAAGATCCAAGTACAGACAAGCCCTGTAATGAAAAGATACTCGAGACTGTGGCAATTTTCTTTCAACAAAATTTTAATAAAGTGGACAACCATAGGTTGCTACATACCCACACACATGTAGGACTACAGACGATACAAAAAACAGGAGTACCCCACTTGGGGCAGACAGAGTCATCTATTCAGTGAACATTTGTGTCAGTTGTGCAGAGTATTCTGATTGACAAGCCTTCTAATCCCCACTGTGAAGTCTTTAAAAAAGTCAAAACTGATAGTCATCATTAGCCCAGAAATCTCCTTTATTCGGATACGAGCATCAATTGGCCATACATTTGTAATTTGCCAGGATCTGTGGTATTGGTTCCAATCCCAACCATGTTCAGTGACGTTGCACTACATATACCCTTCATCAACAAGATGGAACCTCCTACTGGGTTCCACATGCAGTAGAAAGGGACCAATGTTTTTACTTGCACAAAGGCACCATCTTGTCACTTCTGTACCGCCACTGGCACATGACATGATTTGCATCCCGTTATAGCTTCCAAGGAGCTGCAATTGGGATTACTGCAATAAGTAACAAGTAATGACAATTCTTACCAAATAAAAGGCAAGGATTGACCATTTCAAGGGGAAACAGAGAAGACATATATGTACAGTGCATTCTCGTTTGTCCATGTGCAAAATAACTCAAAAAGTAGGGAACAAATTTGGATGAAACTTACAGGAAAGACTGAGAACGACACGTAACAGATGATTTAATTTTGGTAGTGATCCAGGAAATTTTGTGGGTTTTACAAAGGATTTTTGATATTTTAGCAGGTAGGGCCAATGAACTTGGGAGTTCAAGCTGCGCATTTTTGAGGTTTTCATACACACACTACAGTGCATGCTCCAGTTTCTGCTAAGGTGAGGCATGTCGCGCAGTTGGAGGTGGACGACATAACAAAAGGCTTCTATATTGGGAAATAGGGCGACTTTCAGCATGCATACGTACGGGCAGAAATCATTGATCCCTATAGAAGAACAAGATCAGTGGTGAAAATTAACTGCTTGGCAGAGGTCTGCACTCTCAGAGTGCTTCTCTAGTTGTTTTGTTATAACTAAATTTTGATAATCCTAACAAAAGAAACCTGACAGTCCCGAGGACTTCGAAAAAAAGGGAGTTCACTGTATTGTGCATGCATTGATTACGATGGATGTTGTCTAACACGGAACATTCAAAACTTCATGGAAATACAAAAAGTAATGTGTGTTTTTTTTTTGGACAAAATATACCATGATGGTTTCCTAACAGCTTATTCTCAAGAAATAACTGACTTTATTCACTGATTTACAAGTACATTTGTACAGTTAACTCTTCTTAAGCTGACCTTGTAAAAGTTGAATTGAAGTTGAAGGTCTATTCAAGCCCTCTTCTCTTTATATTCTACTGATTTTAACCCTGTTGAGGATGGGCTGATATTGCTACAACACTCACATCCTTTTTTTTAGACACTTGCCTGAGTATACTCGAAACTTGTCCTCAAAGGGTTAATCCCTCATAAGCTGAATTTTCTCTAAGTTATAGCCATTTCTTCAATTCAAATAGATTTGACTTTAATAGGCAAGGTTGACTGTATTCCACATAAGGCCAAGAAGTGCAATTTGAAAAAAGACAGCATGAACAAGCAATCACCAAGTTGATGTCCTAACACATGTTAACAGGAGCAAAAGGTAGAAAACAAAATGTGAGTTTGACAGTGATGTGTACAAGATTTTGTGATGAAATCATGCTTTCACTGCCACTGCCACTCAATTCTACATAGCATATCATTTGTTAAAATGTCATTTGGAAATGATGTGTCAAACAGAGCTTCTCCTATGTGGATATGGTGATGACCAATATGACCACCACTGGGTCATCATTCTTCTGTACGGCAAAAAAGATTCAAATAGCAATACAAATTTATATGCAACTCCTGTAAACACACAAAAATCACTCTCTCATCATTCCAGACTCCAGAAAATATTCAAGAACTGAGGTTTCCCATTCTGCGACAGTTTCATCAGTTCAGTCACTCTGTTGCCCTTGTATAGCATCAGCTAGGGTCTCCATCGCCAAGTTGTGGCAACTCTATCCTCCTGGTGTTTTTCTGTTTCCTATACGCTTCAATCACAGCTTCTCTGGCCCGGTCAAATCTCATCTTCTCTGATGACGACATGTCTTTCCTTCTCTTTATTTCCTTCGAGTTTGGGTTGGCCTTCCGTGAACGTGCCTTTCCTGGCGTATTTGCTTTTTTCAAACGCTTTTGCGACGGTCCAGGATTCATCAGTCCTTTGAGAAGCAACTCTCGTTGACCCGGCTGTATGTTTGTTGGAAGACAAAGCAAAACAAAACACATGAAGAAGAGAAATTGAGATATCACATTTCGCCCTCCGTATCTATTTCACTCGAACTTTACAGTATAACTTTGCTGTAACGATTTCGGGCAAAATACAGTTGTGTACTAAATACATGAAATCTTAGGAAACAGTAAGATGTACTTACTGAGTAAACTGAATAAGCCAAAACACCCCCCTTTTTACACCAAAGTTCTCTTACTGGCATATGCAAGGAAACAAACAATAAGTATGTAAAGGAAATCTACTCTTTCCACATGAACACAGTCCACCTCCATTATAATAAATACAATGCATTGTACAATAATAACTCAGTTCTTGCCACAATGAAGTAAAAGTTCAGGCCCTAAAATCATCATCTACGCAATTATCTTTATGTACTTTACTGCTTGGCTGTTACAAAATTTCAATACAGTTTTTATAACGAAAGAAAGATGCTAGTCCCCAGGACTTCAGACAACAGGTGTTGCCTGTACTCAAATTGGGAGTGTACCTCTGACAGTTATCTTCCACGAAAGCAGCAAAGCTAGTAAAAAAAGGTATATACATCACTAGGAAATGAAAGAACATGTCAACTCATCAAGTGAGGAGCATTCAACAGTAGTCTACAAGGAATAGTGAGAAAAGTTGTCAATCATTGTCATTACATTCAAGGAGGAGAAGAAAACGTGTAAGACATTGCAACAGAAGCTGTAGCAAATCGTCAGGGGTGTCACAAAAGTCCACCATATAAAGTTTCTTTTCTTTTTACTTTTTACCTCTCTAAGGTCTCTGGGTACTCACTTTTGCTGCATCTTGACTTTTCCTAGGGGCTTTTGTGAGAGTGGGAGGTTCCATAGCAACCTCTCCAAACTTGACAGTATCTGGTTAATATAAATACAACAAGCAGAGCAAATAACATGCACCCTGGAAGACGGAGTTATGTATGTTTCATCAAACATGGTCATCAGAACTAATCATGCATGGTTTGCACTTCAGTGCAGAGGAATATCCAATCCACTTTCTTCAACCATTCAACTTGCATTACCGTGTGTCTTTGACTATGGCAATACTGACACAAAATCTGTTGAAAGTGACAATTCATGGCATGGGGAAATTTGTCATTATTTTTCCCTTCATTTTGTTGAAGAAATGTTGCAAAGGAATGCAAGACTGGGTGTTCAACCTATGGAATGGAAACATTTTCACATCAGTCTATGACAAGTGGTCACTTTTTATAAATGGAGCATACTGAAAGTTTCACAGTGAAAAAATGATTGTACAAGTGGTTGGTGACTTTGTAGTCTCTGACATACATGTTATAATTGATTGCATTTTGCATATCGTCGCTGGGGTGACAAAACCTCGTATCTCAAAATTGTCAAATGTTCAGGAGAGCGAAAAAACATGGCGGCCAAAGCACTATAGTGAATGGGAAAGCCTTCTCTTTGACATGTCATGGTGGCTTCATTTTTGGAGTAAGACAGTTAGGATTTGGCCAAGACATCACTTGACCCATTATTTGACCATTAAGCTAAAAAAAATAATTTTTGAGATACGAGGTCTTGTCGCCCCAGCGACGATATTCTCCATGTATTTTAAGATTATGAAAATAAACACTGCTCATATAAATTGTCAGCAAAATAGGTATTGCAGGTATTGAAAATATGACAAGATATCACAACACAGCTGAAATGTCCCACATCATTCTGACATTGGAAGGAAACAAAAATGAAACTTGACTTGATATGCAATTAAATGAAAGTGTACAGGCTTATTTCTTACCTTTCATCATTTCCTTTTCAATAGAATCCAGCATTTTGTCATTTTTCACGGCTTTTGCATACTCTTTCCGCTCTTCAAGTCTCCTGATAATTAGAAAAAGCAGTAATCAAAGGTCATAGGCATCTGCAACAGTAGTGATGTCTACCTGATGCATGAAGAAGATGATAATGAGCATGAGGGGAAAAAAAAAATTGATTACTTTATTGAACAATATTTGTTATTATCATCTATATAGGACGTTTTAGCGGCGCATTAAAAACGCGTATTGTAGTCCGCTCAATTTTTACCGTTCAATATCAGAGCATATTGAACGAAACGCATAGGCCAATGTATTAATTCCCCATAGGCTACCGTTGTTACTTGCCGTTCAAGATCATACCATATTCAATTCTGTCTCCCCTATTGCGCGAGCGCTTGCTGAATGCGCAAACGCTTGCTACTAGTGCGCGTCGTTTTTGTTACAATTCACAAGCGCGCAAGCATCTTGCTAGTTGTTTGTTTAATGTACGCAGTTTTAGGGGCTTCCCCTTTTCAGCGCTGGGATGTGACTGCCAAGTCAACTTCAAAGACGAGTAGAAGCCGGGTAATTTTGTGCAGTTTATGCTTGCTCTACTTGATTGTATAGATGATAATAATTATATTGGATGGCCTTGATTCATGGAATACCAGGGAATATTGCACTCGTTAGGGCCAATATTGCACTCATCTTCGATTCGTGCAATATTGGCCCTAACTCGTGCAATATTCCCTGGTATCCCATTCATAGCCATCAAATATAATATAAATATCCACTCATGAACATACCCTACAGTAATTCTTAGAACCTATCCAGATATGTTTGTTTGTTTACCCTTGTTCAATGGAAATATCATATAAACCAACTATTGGAAGAAAGAGACTACTCATGCATGTATGTCTCTTGTACCCAACAAATTACTGGAATGCAAACAATTTGATGAGGACTTTCCAATCTCTGTTCACCTTGGTGCATGATGTATGACATTAAAAAGATAGGCCCTATAGAAATAAATTATCTTAAAAAAAAAAAAAAAATCACTAGAGTTATACCACAACATTCAAAGATTAGCTTCCAATTTAGTAATAAGGAATATGAAGTTTATAGACCTACCAATACCAGAATATGTGGTTTCCTTTTGGGTGTGGATATATGAAATATTCTCAAAAACATTTAAAAAAATCTTTTTTTCATAAAAAAAGAGGAGTGCACAGCACACTAACGTTTTCTTGGCTTCCTCTGCACTCTTCTTGAGTCTCTTCAGCTTCCGCTCCTTCTCCTTGGTCAGCCTCTTGGGGGCGGGCTCCTTGTCCCCACCACTTTTGACGATCTCCATCTTCTCCTTGGCGATAATGTTGCCAGCTAGCCGGTCGACTCGGCCCAGGAATTGTTCGTCAGATTCCCAAGGTCGCCGCTTAAACTTCTCATTCTTGCTCTTCTTTTCTGCACAATGTGAACAGCATTTTTAAAACGTCACTCAACCTACACACGTGTATATTATACGTTTGATGTAAGCTCTATCTTGCTGTGTTTGGCACAAGTATACCAATTCCCGGTTCTTATGAATTGAATAAAAACAATCTCTCAGGCTGTGTGAGAATGCAATGATCTTTAACCACAGCCATGAAGGAAATACTTTTGTCATACAATTGTATTTTAAACAATTCACATGAAATCACCATAATAATCTATAAGACGACTGAAAAACCTGATGGAAAATCCCTACAGAAGGATTGCCACAAGTCAAACAAGAAATATCACACCTGTTGAGGATGAGCTAATTTTGCTTTAACACACATTTCCCATAGAAACCTGCCCAAGTAATACTCAAGACAAGTCTTCAATGGGTTAAGAGAAGTTCCATTAGAATGAATCCCAAACATTAAATACAATGTACTTCAGACTTTCATATGAGCATGAATAATGAAATAATATTGTGCCATATTAACACAAGTACTATATACGACATATATTTCGCGAGTCTAAATTTTCGCGAAGCGGGCCTTCCGGACAATTTCGCGAGTGGTTAAATTCGCGATGGTGGAGTCCTGGGTCCCGTTTCATAAAACTTGTTCATAATAGCAGTAACAACTGCCACATTTCTATGACAAATTTGCTCTCAGCCAATCAGATGCAAGGATTTCAGTAGCTTATAACAAGTATAACGTTTTATAAAACGGGGGCCCTGTACTGAACTGTCACAATCATATCAGCATTAGAGTCAATATTTTCGCGTGCTTTTAATTTCGCGAATAGCAGCTGACTCGCGAAAATAAAAACCTCGCGAAATATTCGGCGTATACATATTCTCAGAAGCTGATTAGGCTCATGTGAGAACATCCTTCAGTATGAATGTTCCCACACACATCACTTAATTGATGAAAGCTGAAATCCTGTAGCCTTAGCCTTTGTCACAATCACTGATTTTTGGTTTATGACAGGTACTTGCTGGCTATCCTATAGATGTATTTTAGGCAAGGGTGACTTCTCTGTTTGATCTATTGCTACTTCCCCTTGTTTGGATGTACTACAACAGGCAAATCGGATACACTACTTCATATCCAACTCTCTAGATTGATGAATTTATACTGCTGACCTCAGTTGACTGCAATGAAAGTGGTGCTATCATTATAAAATAGAGTGTATGATTTCACATCTGCATTATGAGAGTCCTTGTACTAAAGAATCCTGGTTGTTTATATCAACTTTCTGCCAATCAAGCAGTGATTGCCTAGAAGAAAATGACAATAAAAGATACATCACAAAATGTTACCAGCTATATCTTCTTCTGCATCTTCATCCTTCTTGCGTTTTCTCTTCGGTGGCTTTGTTTGATTTTTGCTCCGTGCTATTGAATCCATTAGGTCTAAGAAACCCTTCGGTGGCTTCTGTTCGAAGTCATCTTTCTTTGGTGCCTTGTTGAAGACATTTTCTTGCCTGAGAGAGAGAAAAAAAGAAGGTAAGAATAAGGCATGAATGAAAAACATTTTCCCACAATGCAGAAATGAACTGATCAGTTGTCAAGTACAGATATAATGATTGTGTAGTTTTACATTTTAATCGAAGAATATTTGTATTATGTATGTTATTGCAAAATGAGTGTACAAAATTCTGCAATTCAGCCTTCTTCATGGCTGCAAGTGAATTTTATTCAATAAACCATTACCATTAGACCCTAGGGCAATCTTCTTCCTTTGTTTGTAGCACATCCCTATACATCTTCTCAAGAAAGTTTAGAATCTCAAGACCATGTAGGCCCTACTTGATAGTGCAGTGTGGAGAGATGTGTGGCTGGGGGATCTGTGTAGAACCCTTGGCCTAAAATGTGTATGTAAGGGTATGGAATTCTTGTCTGTCCGTACTTAAATATGGTCAGATCACTAGACCTAGTCTTGCCTCTTGGTTTTGTTTTGTTTTATTTATAAAAAAAAATCAACTCAATATCAAAATAAAGGGCGATATGCCCACAACAATCCCTAGGAAATAAGAACACTGGCAGGCAGAACACAAAGTCATTAGAGATAATACTACCCCCCACCCCCCACACACACACACACACACACTCACACACAAAATCAAAGAATAGATTCATTGACCAATGTGCAGAAGCAACCAGGAAAGCAAACCAAACGCTTGTCATGGTAAAACGCTCCTTTAAATTCAGAAGTTCAGAAGTAATCATGCAACTGTACAAGTCGCTGATTAGGCCCCATCTTGACTATTGTATCCAAGTGTGGAGACCACATCTAAATAAGGACATCAAACTGTTGGAAGGAGTGCAGAGAAGAACCACCAAACTCATCCCACGCATACGGTAAGACACCTTCCATATGAAGAAAGACTCCAGAAACTCCACCTTATGAAATTACACTAGAAGATAGACACAGGAGAGCAGACTTAATCCAAACCTACAGAAAATTCAATAAGATAGATAGAATCAACCCAACAGAAATCTTCCAACTTGCAACACATCAGAGCACAAGAGGACACCAACTCAAAATCCAGAAGCAACACATGAGAGTAGATGCGAGGAAGTATTCCTTCAGTCTAAGGGTAATTCAAGACTGGAACAATCTCCTCCCAGCAGCAGTTCATGCAACGTCAATAAATGGCTTCAAAACAGAATTAAGATTATCAATGGGTTACTAAGTATAAGGGCGAATAGCCCCCTCACCCTAGCCGCACTACATTGGTACTCTACCAAGACAGATGCGGCGCTCAGTAAGTTCAGTAAGTCCTTACATAAGACATTTAAAGATTAAAAAGGCAGACATTGCCTATTGGCGTCTCTATCAACATGTTCAGTTAATGCATCTGTTGCATAAGGCAACATATAAGCATATGTTTATATGTTCGCCCGTGCAGCATAATATGCCTGGCTCGAAACCGGCAATTATGCTGCACGGGCAATGACCCGTGACACACACACACCCCCAAGGGATAGGGTTTTACGGGCAACTCAATGGGCATACGGGTATCTCCCCCCTCTAGCCCAGCGTGGGCAACCCGTCCTCCTAATAGGGTATAAAAAGGGGATGCGGTAATTAGAGAGAGACAAGGAACAAGACAAGGAAAAGGAACAAGAAACCAGACACAGCGACTAGCGACACAGCGTATACCAGCGACACAGCGTATACCAGCGACACAGCGACCAGCGACACAGCGTATACCAGCGTATGCCAGCCAGGGACTAGAACGACCTGGCATCCGCGCCTACCTGTCTCTCCAGTGGTCCTGCGATAACGCAGGATTACCAAGCAAGGTAAGCTACCTTACCTCACTTTCTAGAAGTGAGTTAAGCATATATTTATTTAATTTACCATGTTGTGCGAGGCGTCGCGACCGAATTTATACGAACCATCACAGCAGCGTTTTGGTTGCAGCGCACCGCACAACAAATGGCGCTGCGAGCAGGGTCTCCGTTTTTGAACAAATATTCTCCTCGGAAACGGCACAAGTATAAGTAAGTAAATGATTTACGTTACTTAATTTTCGTTAATATGTGTTTATTTGCTTTGTTTTAACGTATATTTTGTATTGTTTCACCTTTAGAGGAGAGCGGAGTTTACCGTAGCAGACGCTATTTCGTTGGGTGTGGCGTTCCAAAGGATGCCAACAATGCCGTGGCGCGAATCCTATTATTAAATTTCGCGCCGTTTTTTCGTGAAACGGCATAGCAAGGCAGTGCCGATTTCACAATTTCAATTAACTTTTGTAGTGGCCAAACTGTAATTGGCATAGCAAGGCAGTGCCGATTTCACAATTTCAATTAACTTTTGTAGTGGCCAAACTGTAATTTTGGAAAGTAGTAATATTTGTATACGGGCGAGCTATTTTTTAGTCGCTTGCCCAATTTTTATTTTCTAGGTTTTTTTCATATCACTTTAAGTAAGCATGTGTAACGTCCTTGGGATAACCCGGATGTTACAGCTTAGCTTTAGTTTGGCCTAGTATTTGCGGTATTCGTAATATTTTTTGTATTTGTAATAAAATTGTTAGCATTGTGGAAACTTGTGTCCTTACAGTACATGAGTTTGATTTTGGTCTACAATTTAGTGGACGTTTCGTCAAGTTGAATTATGTTTGCATAGGTTATTGCATTACGAAACATGTCCGTTAACGTATCCGTTATATTAAGCTTTTGTACGATTCGAGGACTCCGGCCAAGGTCTTCTCGTACATATTCGATGACGCCAGTACTTCTGTAAATTGTCTTTTTGGAAGTTGTTCGTTATCGTGCTCGTTAGTTGTATTTTGGTATTGCAACTCGAATGATTTCCGTATATTGGGAATTACTGTCTATGTTTGACTGCCTGTAGTTCCATTAGATTATATGAGGCAGTCGGTAGTTCATGGTTTTTACCGCGGTCCGAATTCATTCGTTGAACGGACCTGCGTTTATGCACCTTATGTATTTTTTCTCTCGCAGGTATAGCAACCTTCGTTAGAAGATTTTGAAGCGAGTGTTGAGCAATTGCCGTTTATTTTGCGAATAAGTTGGTGCAACGTGTTAGACATTTTTTTCCGCTTCTCGTGAAGTGTTCATCGCAGGTGTTGCTTATTATTAGCAGGGAGGTGGTTAGTGAACCACTACAACTTTAGCGGAATACGCAGCAATTGGCGCACTTCAAATTCTATAGCTTTTTTCGTTTTTTGCCGCGGAAATTGGTGCATCATTGAGTGGTCTCCGGGAAGCTACTCCGGCTGGTGCACATTGGACGTTTTTACTTTTGTCCGTGTTTGCATTTTCTTCCCTCGCTTGCGGAGAATTTTCAGTCGGCGTGTTTGAATAAATTTGTCTCGGCTACGCCGCGCTGTTTGATGCATTTATTGACCGCGCATTTATATATTTGCTGCATTTAGTGATTCTATAAAATGTGGTATAAGATTGCTGTTTTTGTGATTATGTATTTTGTGATTATATTTACGCTACATGTATACATTGCAGTGAAGTTTAATGTTGATAGTGAATACTGATGTTGAGCAGTGAATATTGATGTGAAAAGTATATTCATGTCGATTTGTGTGCATCAGTGTATGTCTTGTATGTTGTGCAAGTATTGACGCAATTATACAATTTCGATGTTTACACTACTTGGATTGGATTCGTAAATACATGTTTTCTTATATTGCCGGGAGTCTTTAGACTTTTGCAAATATACGCAAGGGAAAAGAGCGAAGGATTGCTTTAACCCTTTGTATATTTAGCAAGGGAAAAGGCGAAATAATTACTTCAATCTCTGCTTAAAGAAGAGAAAAGAGCGATACATTGCTTTAATCTTGGCTTAAGCCAGAGAAGAAGCAATAAATTGCTTATTTTTTGTGATTTGGAAATTAATAAGCAGAAGTTATTGGGGGAGACGAGTGAAAAATCGCTCGAATTCCTTAAGAAACTTTGTTGCTGTGTAATTTTCCGAAAGAGTATCCTATGTTTGTATTTCGTGAAGTGTTTGTGTCCGGAGTTTCTTTCGGTCTTGTTTACGAAGTGAACGCCTCCGGGTAAGTTAGAAAAGGTGAATGAGTGAATTTTGTGTATTGTTTCGTGAACTCGTATTTTATGCCGTACTCATATACCGATACATAACGCTACCAATTGTGCGCGACCGGCGGTACGTATTTCTTAATTTATGCCGAGTTATATACCGGTAAGCATAGTTGAAGCGTATAGCGGAAAGAGATAGTGATATATTTGTATTTTGTAGCCCTACGCTACGTTTATTTGCTTATAGCTTATAGCAGAAAGAGATTGTGATATATTTGTATTTTGTAGCCCTACGCTACGTTTATTCGCTTCATAGCATACTTGCATGATATCAGTATCGGTTTTATTGAGTATGCGCTACGCTATATAAGCCGGGATAGCTTCAGCATTAGCGAACCGGGAAGTATAGCGTTGTCGTTGCATTTGTACGTAAACAATCCGTGATTATTGATGTTATAGAAGAGATTGTGGTATTTATATTGGGTAGCCGTACGCTACGTTATTCGTATCGTACCAGAATTATATATTTCATTATCGGTAATATTTTGTGTATACGTTACGTTATATGAGCCTGGATAGCTTTAGCATTAGTGACCCGGAAGTATAGGGTTGCGTTTGCACGAAAGCGATCCGGAATTATTAATTTGATAGAATTAGTATTTTGTATATAGTATAAGTTATCTCTGTGTGCGTTATTGACGATGGAGAGAATCTGTATTAATTGTTGCAACAAAAATGACCTGTTACAAGTACCAGGCATTGGCGATGCAACAGCAGCACGGATCCTCGCCTTACGCGAGGCAACGGGAAATATAACTCCCGATTCTATTTGTTCGATTCCGCATATTCGAAATTTAGCGGATATATTCTATAATTCAAATGTTGGATTTTACGCAAGCTCCAGTCCCATCCCCTAGGCCTCGTGCGCTGGGAAGATCTGGCTCTCCGCCGATTGCTCCGTACCAGTATGATCGTTTCCCGGCACCAGGGTATCCGAGGGCTGCATCCCTTCCGCCAAGGGGATCAGAAAACTCTACTGTGCCTTACGGAGAAGGGAGACAATCCCTACCTCCTGACGTCGGTAGGTGGCAAGTAACTAGGCCCATAGCGATGCCGCGGGCAACAGTGACTGCTAACCTTACCGACCAACCCGCTAAAAATGCACAGAGTGTTACTGAGACCCAGCAAGGGGAGGAAGAATTAGAGCAAGCCCAACCGGAGCCGAATGACGGGCGCGATACTGCTCCTGTTAGTGTTAGTCACACTGGCGAGCCTCAGCGCGCACAGCGGCCGCCGGGAGAGGATCTCCATGAGCGTGATCAGGGTTCTAATCATGCTCATGACGAACCTCAGCGACACAGCGACTAGCAACACAGCGTATACCAGCGTATGCCAGCCAGGGACTACTACCTGGCATCCGCGCCTACCTGTCTCTCCAGTGGTCCTGCGATAATGCAGGATTACCAAGCAAGGTAAGCTACCTTACCTCACTTTCTAGAAGTGATTTAAGTACATTTATCTAATTTACCATGTTGTGCGAGGCGTCGCGACCAAGTAATTTATACGAACCATCACAGCAGCGTTTTGGTTGCAGCGCGCCGCACAACAAATGGCGCTGCGAACAGCTACCCATATTGCCAGATTGCAATGGCAGAAAATGATGACAGTATTGATACAGAATGTATTCTGACTTTTTAACTGTTAACAAGAACATGTTAAATACTAACAGTTACAACTGATGATGAAACACCCTAGGCCCTTAATTGTATGTTTATTGCAATCTATTGTTAAATTTTACTTCTCCTGGATGACGATGCCATATTATCAGCATATATTGCATTGCCAACTAACAACTTTGCCTTTGGATAAAATTAACAGAAACATTGCCATAAAGGAGATTTCCAGATTATGTCGATATCACATAGTTATAGATTAAGGTAAAAAGTGTCAATAATATGTCTTTACTACTGAACGCAAATACTGTATTAAATGATGACACTACTGTACATGACTATCGACGCGTGGGACCACGGCGTTACTTGGTTACTGATAATACTGTTCTCCTTCCTCACTCACTTCACTCAATAATACTCGACATTTCTGCTCGGCCAATTAAAGATAACAAAAACAAAATATTACGTAAGAGCATACCTAATCAACAATGCTTTCCTCTGACCAGTACAATAAGGGTCTACAGCTTTGAATTTCTTATACCGGCTCTTCCTGCCCATTTTGTTAGATACTGCTGGTATTGAGAGATTGACACCTCACAAATTTCAACCTCACAAATTTCAACCTCATAAATTTTTTTCGCAAGCTGCACGTTACATGTTCGATCACACGTGTGTTGATCGGCGTGCGTAATGTTCCATAATAAGCGCGCATAGGAAAGGAAGCAACTCGACGAAAAGATCGATCGACAACTTTTTATTTCTTTCTAATGAAAATGACGACCTCCGCAAATGCACGCCACAAACACCGAGCAGGGGCTGTTATTAGGTAAAGTAGTGAAGAGCAAAGATCTGAAAATGTACTAGTATGAATTAATTAAGAAATTCCCCGTAGGTCAGTGTTTAGCTTTGGGGCGCAGTGGTAGTCCCACATGCATTAAAATATGTTTGTTGTTAGATTGAAGTTACACAGTAGTAAAAAGTAGGCCGGCCTACGCTACGCGTACGTAGACCCGTCCGTAGATCTAGACACACTACTGTACGAGCTGAAATTTTCGCGTACAGACAGTATTCACTGCACTGTCTGTAAATATCCTGAACCAGTGGAGGCCTAGGTTAGAGCCAATTTAGATGAATCATGCGCCTGAGAACCCATTGAAAGTTAAAATGTAAGACTAAGCAGCAGCCAAATAATTACTCGTAAATTAATGTTCTGAAGTTGGGAAAAAAGTCCTCGGGACCAGCACCAGTACGTAGTGGAGTGCAGTGCTGTGGCAGTAGTTTTCTTTCTAACGTTATTTATTGAAGTCGAATGTTGCTGAATTGTAGCGGAATGATAAAGCCAACTTTTCCATAAGTGCACAATTGCCTAATATTAAATAAAGTGCGTGGCTGATTATAGATAGATCTGTCTGTCCAGAGGACAGACGTAATTGACGTTATTGCTCTCCTCCGGATCCGTGAAGCCAGACGCAGTCTCCGAGGAACATATCCCCGACGACCAGATACAGACCGATCTTCCGATCAAGGATAATTAATGATCATTAAATCTATCTATCCTGTGACATTTCACCAATCATGGAAAACATTACAGTGCACTCCCGTCATAACAAACATGGTTATAAAGTTACGAAAAGCTTGTTACAATTCAGTAAAAATTTGGGTACCAGTACCCGGTAACAAAAGATCATAGACACATTGTAACGAGCTTTTCGTTATAACCATGTTTGTAATAACGGGAGTGCACTGTAATGCTTTCCATGATTGGTGAAGAAATGTCACAGGCTAGATTTAGAAATGACACAGGCTAGATTCAGAAATGTCACAGGCTAGATGTGGTAAACAGCACATCACTCAACTCTTTCAGAAGGCATGGAAGACAAAAAAAAGAGGAAAAATATAACCCTGAACAGCAATTTTCATGCCCATGTTCTCAATGTAAAAACCGCACAGCACAGAAAACATAAGTTTGAATAGTCACCGCATCCAGACGATGGAGAAGTAGAGGGGCAAACAAGTTATTTAATGCCCACAACCAGGTACAGTGTATGTTAACCAGGTGTGTAGATTTCGACAATCATAGTAACAGCCAGACGTATCACACTTGATCTACTTTGTTACCCTGTCTTGTGCTCTCTGCAGGTCCCTGAAGGTAGAATCATTTCGGGGTCGTCGCGTCCTTGTGACAGGTGGCACTGGCTTTGTCGGAATTCATCTGGGCAGAGCACTGCATATGCTGGGTGCAAAGGTCACATTGTTTGACAAAGGGGCTCCGCTTGAGGACTACGATCCAGAAATCAAAGTTGTTCAGGTATAACTGTGAAACAAAGAGCATGTGGTAAATTTTACCAAATATAATGCAGTCTTTCCAAAAGGGTAAACATTAAAGCATCTCCATTGAATTTTTATAGCCCCCCCCCCCCCCCCCCGACTTTGGGATGAAAGTTTTTGAATGATATTGTTGTATGCATTATGTTATACATTTCTATGACAATTTGAAAAAAACAACAACTGAACGGCATGATTCTGTTATGAAATGACATATTATACAAGTTTGTACACATTGTCATGAAACTGCTGGTGTCATATTCTACAATGCTATTTGTACAGGGGGACATCCGAGACAGAGAAGTTATAGAGGAGTTGTGTAATGGAGTGGACTGTGTCTTTCACATCGCTTCCTACGGCATGTCGGGCAGGGAGATGGTGAGTCTCCTAATGTCCATGATGATGATGATGATGATGATGATGATGATGATGATCGATGATGATGATTATAATAAAAATGATGATCGCTTGTTTACAATAGTAATCATAAGAATAACAGCAACATAAGTTAAGAGTCTTTATTCAGAGAAATTGACATGGACTTGCCCAATTTGAATGATTAACATTTTTTTTTTATTGTCAATCAGGAAAGCTTTGAGATATTTTCTTTTTTCAGTTTTATTACCTGCATAATTTCCAGTTTTATCACCCACATAAGAATGAATTAAGTTCTTTGTTTACTTTTCTTTCAGCTTAGGGGATCAGACTTCATAGAAAGCGTGAATGTGGGAGGAACTGAGAATGTAATTGAAGGTAAGAGTTGAAAAGATCCCCCAGTTTTAAAATGCATTGTGACATGTTTCCCCTTTCCTATTTGTCTGAGAGTATGAATATTTATCCAAATCAGTAATGCTACATTGAAAAAGAATAAAAAAAAAAAAAAAAGGAATAGGGACTGTGCTCTGAAAATGCATGGAACTTTAAATTGACATTAATTGTGACCCGCTACAACAAAATGATCCTAAAGTCGGGAGAGGTCGATTATTTGAAAATTGCATGGTATAATCCCCTAATCTTTCTGCTTTAAATTGATATATAACACATTTCATAAAAATAATCGGCTGCGGAGATATCGATGTTTAAAAGAGAGCATGTCGAGACGTCTGGAAAATCACTGTTTCGAGAAAAGCGCCCTAAAAGTCTTCCTTTCAACGCAATCGTGATCAACACACGCAAGTCAGTTTTCACCTCTGGACAATAGAAGGTAAGCCCTAGCAACCCCCGAAGAGTTCATTCAAGCGCGTCGGCGGTCTCCTCACCAACCAATCAGTGACCAGGATGTGAGAAGCGGCTGAGCATAGCGCACCCCGCCCGCACGCACCAGTCGACTGGGCAGTGTGCGAGCTTCACGCTTCGGTTAGCAGCAAGCAGCAAACTGACCAATGAGATCACTCTGGTCGTTGTTAGGGGCAGAACCTATCTGTGGCGCTCAATCCAAATTTTCGAACCAGTTTCTGCTTCGTTGAAACGCCAAAAAACATGGCTCAGAAAAACGCTATTTTTTGGTCTTTCCTTTCATCATTTTGCTTCGAAATTTCGACAGATGATAGAAGACATGTTAGACTCCAATAATATATCAAAATCAGAAAATCGTAAGTTTTGACCAATTTTAATGCTCTGACTTCAAACTCGATTTTCACGGCTTCGACCGTGCGCAACTTTAGGACCTTTTTGTTGTAGCGGGTCACAATTGTTAAAATGTTACCAAATTTGATAGTTCTTCTGTCGGAGTGTAGTATTTGGTGCAGACAAGGTCTCTTATGTTTTCGGGTTGTCCGTCCGTCCGTCCGTACGTCTGTACATCTGTACGTCCGTACGTCCGTACGTCCGTACGCCCGTCCGTCCGTCCGCATTCGTTTACGCGATAACTTGAGAAATATTGACTGGAATTTTACCAAACTTGGTCCAAGTATAAAGTATGATGGGGCAATTACTTCATTAGATTTTGGGTGAAATCGGCCAAAGGTCAAAGGTCAATGTCAAATCATGAAATTGTATCCGTTTACGCGATAACTCAAGACTGGATTGAGCAAATTTCACCAAACTTTGTCTGAGGATGATGTATGATGGGACAATTACATGTTAGTTTTTTTAGTGAAATTGGAGAGGTCAAAGATCAAGGTCAAATCCTAAAATTTATCTGTTTACGTGATAACTCAAAACTGGATGAAGTAGCTTTCACCAAACTTGGTCCAAGGATAATGTATGATGGGGCAATTAGTTGAGCAGATTTTAGTGACATTGGCAAGAGGTCAAAGGTCAAAAGGTCAAGGTCAAATGCTAAAAATGTTGCTATTTCCCCCATATCTATGCAATGCCCGAAGGTATTTTATTGAAACTTAGTGTAGACATGTACTACTGCGTAAAGATTCTCCAGAGAGAGTTTCATGTCATAAGGTCAAAGGTTAGGTGAAAATGTTGCAATTTCACTTTTCTCGCAAATGGTTTAATGTATCTTCATAGAACTTGTATACATATGCATGTACTGACTGGCAGGGATTATCTAGGGAATTTAGGGGTCATGGGTCAGTATGTAGTCAGGGGTCAAAGGTCAAGGTCAACTCCTCAAAATTTTACTGTTTCCCTCATATACTAGTGTATATTCAATGCTTGCATTATTAGTTTTAAAACTTAATATATACATGTTGTATTACCTAATGGAGATTCTCCGGGAAATTTCCAGCCAGAAGGTGAGAGGTCAAAGGTTAAGGATCAAAGGTCAGGTTTAAATGAAAAAAAAATATATATATTTTGTACTGTAATTACACTCTTTCTTCATACCTTGAAAAGTACTCAATGCATAAACTTATAACAGGGTCGGTCAGAAGTCAAGTAAAAATCCTCAATCCCCCAAATATGTGTACCTGCACTCTTAGACGGGTCTAGGGTAATTACCCCGGCCCCTTCCCTTGTCCCTAATCCTAATCCTAATCCTGAAACTAATCCTAACCATAACCAAAACTCCTAACACTAAACCTAACCCTAACCCTAATCTTAACTCTAACCTTACCACTAACCAGTATTTAGCCGGGGGGTAATTGCCCTCTGGGGGTAATAGCCCGGATACGCTCTTAGACAATTATAGCAAACCCAGTTTGAGGAAAGTGAACATTCAATACATTTCTGACAAACCTGTCATATCAGTATTTTGCCAGTTATGTGAAACTGTCATCACACATTGTGAAGACATTGTACTATACACCTATTGGGAGAATCATGCATTATGGTGGAGGTATCAGTCGCCATAGTGACATTTCTAGTTTAAAATGTGATTTTCAGGGTATTGGTACACTTTAACATAAATGCACAGGAAGGATAGTACACTGTTAGCACAATTCCCGCTATGGTGTCAATCTTATGGTAGTGCTCTGATCCAGCACCTTACAATGCAGCACATCTATATGAAGGTCTTGGTTTCACTTTATTCAGACTTCGGGAATTTGTGATGATGCATGCGAAGGAAACAAGCCAAATAGCTCTAACACACACACACACACACACAAATCCAACTCAATAAATTGTTGATGGTTTTGCAAGCTCTGTTTGATAGCCAACTGTATGTTTTTCATCTGAAGAGGGCTGCATACCTCTACAGAGTCCATAATAACAAGCAATGAGTCATTGAACTGTACATGTCTTTCAAGTATTGGTCAATGGTGTGATCTTTCTCCATTGGCTGGTTCAATCAAGTAGCATTACACATGAATGTATGCCATTTATACATGCATATATATGAATGACCGCAGATCTGACACTGTAACAGAATGCCTGATCACATTTATATATTCATATATAATAATATATATTCACATACAATGTAAATATTCATATAATCATATATTCATATATTCATATATTCATATACTCCTATATGTAGTATGGACCTGTTGATCATTTGTGATTATTTGTAATTATTTGTAATTATACAGTTACAGACAAGCCTGATTTCACATAGACCATGTACAAAGTACAGCCGGGCCAAAGGCGGGGCCTAAGGCCGGACCCAAGGCCACGGGCCTTGGCCCGGAACCAGGGGCCCAGAGCCCAAGTGGGCCCAGGCCCAGGGGCCCATAGCCCAAGTGGGCCCAGGCCCAGTGGGCCAGGGGCCCACGGCCGGGCCGAGGCCAGGAGCCTAAGTGCTGGCCCAAGGCAGGGGGCCCAGCCAGGGGACACCAGACTGAGACCACTAAGAGTACCAGTCATGACTTGCTGTGATAATGATGTGACACGCCTGTGCATACACATATTATGTAAATACACTGTACAGGGCTGTGCATATTATGTAAATACACTGTACACTAACTATACACAGTCATGACTTGCTGTGATAATGATATGACAGACCTGTGCATACACATATTATGTAAATACACTGTACAGGGCTGTGCATATTATGTAAATACACTGTACACTAACTATACACAGCCCAGTCGCTGTATAAATCGCGACAGGGCGCGCTGCACCTGAGCAGCCCACAACACAGAGCAAACACAAAGCAAATTTTACGATATTGCATTTAGTTTTGATACTTGACATCATTTTTTGTCACCTCAAATGCATCAGAGACAATCTTTATTAATGAGACTTCATACCGTACCTGTTTTCCTGGGGTTATTTGTGGGAATTCTCCGATCTGGGTACTATTCGCAAATCTAACAACATGTGAAAATATCAACTCCTGATCATGTAACGTGCATGTGTACATTTCTGTGTTCACTGCTGTATTCCATGAACATGAATTCAACAACTACTGTTATATCCTGTAATATGAGCTGCAAGGACAACAGTCACATACGCTCTGATTCCGTATAGCAATCACTTTCAAAGCAATGTATTGATACATTCCTGCCAGCTAAAAATTCTTAAATGTCGTTCACCCATGTGAACGGGTACAGAAACTGAAGCCTAGGTGGTGGGTTAAGCAGAATTGCTGCTGTCCTTACAGTCCCACTCATATGTTTTCATGTTAGTCTAATGCTAGTTTGTGGCAATAAGAGAGTGTGCCAAGCAGTTTGCCAAGCAGGGATTCAGCTGGATGTCGAAAGTGATTAGCCATTCTGATACTTGAATTTAACAATACCATTTAACAATTCCATACCACCTAAAACCCCAACCCTATCAAATTCTTTAGAATTTCTGCTATCAAAACAATGATAGGATAATCTGCAGATAAAGTAGATTTTTTCTGTCACAAATCTGCTGTTACTGTGTTATTACCTCTGCCCAGGGGGAAGGTTATGTTTTCGTTACCGTTGGTTTGTTTGTTTGTTTGTTTGTTAGTTTGTCTGTGTGCAAAATAACTCAAAAAGTAGGTAACGAATTTGGATGAAACTTGCAGGAAAGGTTTAGATTGATACAAGTAACAGATGATCAAATTTTGATAGTGATCTGAGAATTTTGGAGGAATTTATGAAGGATTTTTGATATTTTGGCAGGTAGGGTCAATGAACTTGGGAGTTTAGGCTGCGCGTATTTGAGGTTTGCATGCGCGCACTAGTGCGTGCTCTAGTTTCTGCTCGGGCGAGGCGCGCCGTGCAGCTGAGGGTTTATGACATAACAAAGGCTTCTATATTGGGAAATTGGGCGACTTTCAGCACACAATGCTATAAGTATGTATGGGTAGAAATCACTTTTATGAAAGAACAAGATCAGTGGTCGAAATGAGCTGCATGCTTGGCGGAGGTCTGCACTCTCAGAGTGCTTCTGTAGTTTTGAATGTCTTCCTCTCTGAAAAATGTGAAATCAATGAAAGAAAAAACATGGTACCTGGTAAATATTAATAGCTGTGCACATTATTCACACATGTACTATACAATGTATGACAGTAGCATATATATTCACTCACAAAAAACACTGATACATGTAAAGGAGTTAAAGAATCAGCAGACATAGTTTTACAAGATGTATTGCAGAGTTCAATTAGTATTAGTATTATTATTATTATTATTATTATTAGTAGTAGTAGTAGTAGTAGTAGTAGTATAGTAATAGTAGTAGAAGTACAGTGTAGCAATGATAATAATAATGATAATAGTGGCTACTTGTATAGCGCACAGGTCCGCTTTTTAGTGCTCATGGCGCTTCATAAATGAAAAGATAGATATAACACATGTTCAAGCATGACAACAGAGAAGAAAATGGCAAACAACAACAAACACATACCAGATAAAGAATACAATTGTTCCGAACATTATAGACTGCAATTATAGTCCTCAGTGTGAGAGGAATAGGTAACGTTTTGAAGTTTGGATTTGAATGTTTCTGTAGATGACAATTATAGCTGTACACACAGAGAAAATGTTCCAGTTAAAGAGGAACGTAGTCATACAAAGTGTATGTAGTTCACATTTTTCAGTATTTTCAATCTTTCATATCCATATGCAATGGGCATAATGGACTCATTTGCATATCATTTGCATAGCATGCTATCATGAGGTGTGAAAGTATGCTGAGTGTTGACATATAGGTCATCCACTCATTGTATCCCCCGAACAGAGTTCGGAGGATACTATGGATTTGGCCTCCTTGCGCCGCGTCCGCCGCAGAGATTTTCTTGTGAGCACTCTACTGGCTGCAGTTCTTCTTAGATCATCTTCAGATTTGGCATGAAGGTGTGTTATGGTAAAACGAAGACGGCTATTGTTTTTTTTTTTGTGATGGTGCCCTCGCTTGTTCCGTCTTTATACATGAAAAAGTAAATTTAACAGGGTCTGTTTGTGTGTGCGACCCTGGCCTTGCTTCGTGACCAATTTTTTTTATGCCTCCACCAACAAAGTGGCCGAAGGCATTATGTTTTCGGGTCGTCCGTCTGTCCGTACGTACGTCCGTCCCATTTTGTTTTTGTCGATATCTCAAGAACCGTGTGGTGGTTTTACATCAAACTTGGTATGAGGGTATATCCTGGGGGGATAATACTTTGTTTGGATTTTAGGGTCATGGGGTCGAAGGTCAAAGGTCACAGGTTATTTTGTGAAAAAAAAAGGTTGAAAATTCATGTTTTTCTCCATATCTCGCAAATGGTTCAAGGTATCTTCATGGAACTTAATATATATGCTTGTTCCAATGGGCAGTGATTATCTAGGGAAGTTGGGGGTCATGGTTCAAAGGTCAGGGGGTCAAAGGTCAAGGTCAACTCCTCAAAATATCACTACTTTCCTTATGGTTATGCAATGCCTGAAGGTTTTTTTTTTTTTTAAACTTGATGTATGCATGTATTACCTGATATATATCCTGTGGGAAGTTTCTTGCCAAAAGGTCAAAGGTCAAAAGGTCAAAGGTCAAGTGAAAGTGTTGAATTGCACTTTTTCCTCCATATCTCAAAAGTACGAAACTCAAGGTATCATCATGAAACTTACATATTTATGCATGTTCAACCTAACAGTGATTCTCTTTGGAACTGTGAGGTCAAAGGTCAAAGGCCAGGTTTAGATAATGCTATTTTCCCATTTGATACTGAAATTATACTTTTTCTCAATACCTTGAAAATTACTCAATGCATAAACTTATAAAAGGGTCAAAAGTCAAGTAAAAATCATCAGTTCCCCAAATACCTGCACTCTGACATTTTTAATCATTCATCCAATTGAACCTAGTTCTAGGAAAGTGAACATTCAGCACATTTGTGGCAAACCTGTCATTTTAATATTTTGCCAATTGTGTGAAACTGTCATCACACATTGTCAAGACATTGTACTATAGACCTATTAGGAGAACCATGCATTATGGCGGAGGCATATCAGTCGCCATAGCGATATATCTAGTTTATTTTTAGCTTTTATTTAGTAACAAATCTAAGTTCTTATTCTTATTATTCTGAGCTACTCACTTGAATACATTTACAGTAAATGTCATTATCTTGTCCTGCACCTGTTGATCTATCCATTGAAATAAGGTCCTGTGAGGAGCCATTGTGGCTCATGTGAATGGATAATATCAGAGCAGTCTTCATTGTGAAGTCCCCGACAAGGGTCTGCTGGCAAAAACGGTTGTCCCATTTGGCAAGGCACTTTTGAATTGCAAACTAAAAATCTGCCCCTCTTGGGTTGCCTGATCATTTATAAGAATAAGTGATTGAGGATTTCTTTTAGTGGCGGCATATTAAGGATAAATCCAAACACAACCGTCTACCCCACCTTGTTGTCAAATTTGAATCTACAATTTCCAAGGAGAAAGCTACTTTCAAACAAAAGCTCTGGAACATAGGCAGCCACGTTTTTCTCTAGAATAGTGTGCTATGTGAAACTGGAAATAACCATCATGTGTGTGTCAGCACTTCACCTCTTGTACAAGTTTGTACCTTTAAAAACCAAGTATAAGGCCTATTGACTTTCTATCATTCCTATGAGACTTTTTTTTTTCGTAATCTCCTAACGGACAGATGGGGCAATAATGCCTCGGGCTTCATCAGAGACAAAGGATCTGCTCTGCTCTCAGTGCCATTCTAAGAAAAATCTTGTATTACACTGCATGGTCTTTCTGTGTACATGAAGCAGATCATTGTAGATACGATGCAAGTTTTGTCATGTTCTCATGACTTGAGACAAATGAGAGTTCTTGTCACATGACATGTAAGCACAAAATTTAGGTTGATCTTGTGATTTGTCCTTTTCCAAAGTAATTTCTACTTTTTTTATACTTTGAGTTTTACTTGAAGTACTGCTCATATTTCTGTACTTTTGCCCAAAATGAAAAGTTCGTTTATTTGTTAAAGTCTGTCTAAAACTTTTTTTTGGGGGGGGGGGGGGGTGGAGGGAGGGGTTGGCTAATTTTTCATTTGAGCACTGTTATGCTTGTGTCGACAGTGTGACAAAGTTGTTGTGTATTTCATCCTGACTTTTACACTTCTCTTTTTTTTCTTCTATCTATTGTTGCATTTGTGCAATTCTTCAGCCTGTGTCAAGTGCAATGTACCCAGACTGGTGTACACAAGTACGCACAATGTAGTCTTCGCCGGGCAGGATATAGAAAATGGAGATGAGACGCTTCCGCTTCTTCCCCTGTCAGCTGTGAGTATTTAGAGATGCATGTCTCTTCTCAATAAAAAGTCCGCTGAGCGATTCAGTGATATATCATGGAAAGCATTCAAAGTCCCCCTTTTTGTTGTATTCGACCCTGTAAGCTGAAAGGTGGAAACATGCAAGTTCTGCAATACTGCAGTAGTGTGTAAATCTGTTCACTTCAACTCTGTGAAAGATTTTGTGATTATATGTCCCAAAATTATTAGCAAAGTATGTGTTGTAAGATGTGCTTGACCCAGTAGTATGACATTGTGTGAATTCTCTTTTCTTTCCGTTATTCTTCTTTTCCAGCATAAGGATGATTACTCAAGGACCAAGTCCATGGCAGAACAACTGGCAATTAAATCACATGGAAGAGAAACAAGCAGTGAGTTATAATATCATGAAATATTTAATGTAAGTCTTACCCGGAAAACTCATAATGAGCTGTAATATCCTGCCAAATCTTTGCTTTCTTGGCAGCTAGTCTTTAAAAAAGTGCACATTTCAACCTTTATTCTAAATGCATGCATGATTTTTTTTTTCTCCATTTGGCTATGTCATCATATTTTCATTTTTGTGGTGTAATCCTGCAAGCCAACAGTTTGTACACGAGATTTCACTCCTACTTCCTCCTCAAAGATTCTCATCAACCCACCAAACTTCTCTCAGAGTACTGCCTGAACTAGCCAGAACTAGTGTCTGAAGAAATGTAATGCGAATAGGAGCTATTACTGAGAAACCAGAAATTAACAGCATATGGTTACCAAAATGTACTTTCTGCAGGTGGTAGCAAGCTACACGTGTGCGTGATCAGACCAGTGGCTATCTATGGAGCGGGAGAACAGAGGCACTTTCCGAGGATAGTGGTAAGAATGGAATTGATGAGGAGATTAACTCTTTCTGTACCAGAGGCTTGGAGAGTGTGTAAAATGCTATGAGGAATTCTGTGTCATTCTGCACTCAAAGCACACAAAAGGTTAACTGTGACCTGAAAGTTTGTTTGTTTGTTTGTTTGTTTTTGTACATATGTATATATGTAAAAGATAAAATCCAATTTATTTGAATATTATGCTGTTTCTGAAATTTAAGAGATAGAAGGGAATTGAGAAGATTATGAAGGTTTTTTTTTTTTTTTGTCTCATCACTGAGAAAAAATGTAACTGTTTTGCACTTACACTACCAATATTTTACTGACAAAGCCCTTTGTGGCCATGAGTAATGATACATATTGTATTACATTGATAAGATAATTGAGAAAATTATGAGGGTTTTTTTTTTTTTTGTCTCATCACTGAGAAAAAATATAACTGTTTTGCCCTTACACTACCAATATTTTACTGACAAAGCCCTTTGTGGCGATGAGTAATGATACATATTGTATTACATTGATAGAAGAGAACACACGAAATTGGAAAAGATGTCCAATGATAACAATGACTGAAATATGGACCTTGCTGTGATTATCTTAACTCAGCATATCAAGGATGATATGGAAGGTGTGGTCATTAAAATGAGAGAACATGGTCATTATTGTGATTATCATGAGTTGGTGCACATGGCAAGTGAGAATAATGTCAGATTTCTGTGTTGATGTCAATTGATTAAAGATTTTTGTGTGTGTGTGATTTAGCTTTGTGAGGAAAGATCCGGCAAGTAATATTTGATCTTTGAAATGAAAACAGAAATACAACATAATAATGATAAGCAGGGCTCGACACTAACGGTGGCCCGGGGCCACCAAAAACGCACGTCGGGCCACCAAAATTTCAGAAATGAAGAATTTTGTGGCCTGATCGGGCCCCCCAAAAAGGTTGGATGTTTGCCTTTGGGCCACCAAAAATAAAAGTTAGTGTGGAGCCCTGAAATAAGGATTGCCAAATGATTATCATATCATTTTGGCTTCAGCAAATGGAACTACTGTTTGACCTTAGAAAAGAAGCAAGAATGTAATGATATTCATGATGATTTGGACTTGCTGCAGTTTGGAAGAAAGTTGAAAATATGACTTGTCTTTAAAAGAACAGAAAACATGCAAATTATTGTGATATAATGTCGAGTGTTACCTTCCAAGGAAGGGAATTGGAAATAATTCATGATCCCTCGAACCAACAGAAAAACATGGAGCAAGGTCTGGTGTGTGTAAAGATCGGCGGACCTCAAATCCTGGTTCCTTGGGTGCATGTCGATAACCTCGTCAATGGTCACATTCTGGCAGCTGAGGGGCTCTCACCTCACAGGGATCACATAGCGGTGAGTAGAGTGATCAGGACAACACAGTCTATTTGAACATGTTATAATGTGTGTATGTGTGTGTGTGTGTGTGGGGGGGGGGGGGGGAGTGGGGAGGGGCTGTCGTTCTTCTCCTTATGAGTTCAATATCAGGGGTAAACCCATACATGTACCAGCCAGGAATCTTGGAGTTGAATCATTTTAATGTTAATGGTATAAGTACACATGTAGGTTTGAAATGTTTTCCCCAATTTTGAAACATTATTTATTCTGTTTTGATTGTTTTCTTATTTTGGTTATCTACTTATTTATTTGTATTTTGCAAGAGTGTGGAGGGATTTCCCCCCCCCCTTCTTTTTTTTTGCACATGATATTTTGTGGGACAAATCAAAGCCTCGTTTTGATTTGTCACTGAATGGTAAAGCTATATCATTGTCGGTAAATGCATGTTGTCACATACATTACGTTTATGAAACTAATTCCATTATTTTTGAGGATCATTTGATCTGATATGATACAAGCTAGAATACTAGACAGAATTTGGCCTCTACAGAAGCCTGTTATCTATGGGAGTCCAGATAGTGCCAGAACCATATTTCTGTTGTGTGGTGCTATGTCTGTTTGTGACTCTGTTGATTATTCATTGTTCCAATTTCACAGGGTAGAAGAAAGGCTCTTTTTGTATGTATCCTACTTTTATCTGACACCATTGTTTATATCTGTTTCAGAATTATCAAAGGCCTCTAAATCATGGAATATCATAAGGATTCTTCAATTTGCAACACATATTAGGAGATTAAAGTTGAAATGTTTCTACTTGGTAAATTTTGTGTTTGATTTTATGTAGATTTTATAAACTAGCACTGTCCAGTCTTTGTTGAATACAGAATAAACAGTGAAACTCAGCGTTGCCAATCTAATGATGATATAAGGTAATGATTTTGGCAGCAAAATTGCCCCCACAACATGATCAATTAAAGCAACTTGTGTCTCTTTCTTGCAGGGAGGAGAGGTGTACTTCATAGCAGACAAGGAACCTGTAAACCAGTTCGAGTTCTTACGACCGCTCATCACCGGACTGGGCTACACATATCCCTACTTCAGTGTGCCTGTCTGGTTTATGTACATATTTGGTGAGTTTTGCTGTGATGAAGAAAGTCAAGAGGTGGCACTAATGCAACAGTATGAGCAATGTGATTTTTTTTTTCATTTGCAATGTTTGTAGTGCATTATCTTTGACTTTATGATATAGTGGGATTTGTTGAATGACAATTAAGTATGATATGTTTACTAGTAACTGTTTTGTGGATATTTCTGTAGTATTTTCTTTTATATTATTGATGTGTTATTTTGTACCATTGTAACATACAGTGACATACAATCGGTGATTATGTCTTCAGATTTCCGTAACTTTTGAACTGAAAAGTACGACAGTCAAATTATTCAGAGGTAAATCAAACAATTGTGTCAAGTTGCTTGAAAGTGATAGAATAAGAGTGTGAAAATGGAGTTGTTGACTCCTGTTGGAACTTTGTCAAGCTGCATAATAGTAAACTCTTGGGTGGGAATATTGTCCGAAGAGTTTCATTCACCACTTATCTTTTTGTACAGCTTTGGTCAGTGAATGGCTGCATGCTTTCCTCAAGCCAATCATCAATTTTCAGCCCCTGATGACCAGGACAGAGGTAAGTGGTTGATGTATTGACCCAACGGTCAGGGCCTGAAGGGAAAGTCCTTAATATGTGAATTTCTGTTGTCCAATCTCGCTGATGGCTTGATTAATAAAAGCAGTGAAACAGAAGCAGTGAATAAAGAAAAGAAAAGAAAACTGAAGCAGAATGAATATGAGATATGATATAAAAGAGAACCTGATTATAATGAGGGCCTATAATCATGATAATTACCTCATTATATTAGGGTTCTCAATATAACAGGGTACAAAAGCAAAGAAAGAGTGGACCTGCAAAGTCGGCTTTTTATGACAGAGTTTTGTTATATTTGACCTCCTTATAATGTGATAGCACTGTACTAAGAAAAGGGATATGGAGACAAATCTGAATGCAGTTTATCACCTGCAGCATCCTATAGGGATTTCATTTTCAAGATGTCTCTTTATTTCAAATTTTCCATAGGGGGAAAAATCTGAGAACATCAGATAGAGGTGTTCTTTGCATTTGCCCCAAATGTACCAACTGTCATCTTCATACTAATTTAAAGGACAAGTCCACCTTCATATACATGTGGATTGAATGAATGCAGCAATATTAGTAGAACACATCAGTGAAAGTTTGGGGAAAATCGGACAATCCGTTCAAAAGTTATGAATTTTTAAAGTATCTGCGTAGTCACTGCTGGATGAGAAGACTACTACAGTGTGTGATGTTATATGCGTACAACCATATAAAGAAAATAAAAAGAGAATTTCTCAAAACTTTACTTTTTGAATAAAGTGCACATTTCTTTGACTTGTTACTGACATATGTTAAGGGTAATATTATTCCCCCTTCCGAAAGAGAGAAGTCAAGCGTTCTTTTGTTATGCGAGAAAAGTGAAAATATGTTGAAATTTCTTTAGTCTTTCTTTATGTCGGTGTACTCATGTGACATCACAAGCTATAGTAGTCTTCTCATCCAGCCTTGAGTGAGCAGAAATTTCAAAAATTCATAACTTTTGAACGGATTGTCCGATTTTCCTCAAACTGTCAATGATGTGCTCTACTAATATTGCTGCATTCACTCAACCCACATGTGAACAAGGTGAACTTGTCCTTTTGTGGATGAAACAAGTTTTGTGGATGAAACAAGTACTCTCTGTCATCAAAGGCATGCTTTCTGCAGATCAATCCAGCTTTATTTCTTTTCTTCCACCTCCCTTCACCCTTCACCCTTCTTTCTCCTCCAGCTCTTCCAGGTTGCCGTCATGCACTACTTCAAGATCGACAAAGCGCGGGACCAGCTGGGCTACGAGCCCGTGGATCGCGACGTCTCGGACATGGTCCAGTACTTCGTGGAGCGCGGGCACCGGAAGAAGCCGTCATCACTGTGGATGTGGATACTGAGCTTCCTCGTTGCCATGGCGTTTGTGATGCTGTTGATGTCACTACTACCAACTGTTGGATGACGAGGATATACTCCAGCCGTGGGCCTGATGCCAAGAGAAGTTTTCTTCTGACAATTTGTTTTCCTCAAATGCCATCAGTCATTCAAAAATTCTGCATTCTAAAGATGTGGGCATGACCTGTTTTTAATTTTAATCAATCCAAACTTTCATGTTGCATACTCCCTTGATTTCACTCTGTCTTGCTTTGACAAAATACAGATTGTCAGTACAACAACCTTGATGAATGTAGATGTCAATTATTGCATGTTAATGTGATTCTTCTTGAAAATATTTAAAATGTCAGGTGCTGTATGATGTAATTAGCTGCTTACTGCATCTTGCTACATACAGTATAATTTATTTTCATATTTAGAGATAAACACATGAATGAATGTGCAATAAAGATGTTAATTCGTAAGATGTCATTCGTAGGTTTCCTTCATGATCGATGGTAACAGGGCAAAGAGAATTTCGACAAGGGAGTGTAACCATCCGTGTGATGCAGGTAGACATCGATACATCAATTGTGTGTGAATATGAGTAATAATGCTCTCAAAAGCAATGTTGCAATGATGAATTACTTTGGCAATCTAGAGAGTATCAAGAACCAAGTGAAAGACTAGAAATGTCGCTACGGCGACTGATGCCTCCGCCATAATGCATGATTCTCCCAATAGGTGTATAGTACAATGTCTTGACAATGTGTGATGACAGTTTCACATAACTGGCAAAATATTGAAATAACAGGTTTGTCAGAAATATCTTGAATGTTCACTTTCCACGAACTGGGTTTGCTATAATTGTCTATTAAAGAGCGCAGGTACACATATTTGGGGAATTGAAAATTTTTACTTGACTTCTGACCGACCTCATTATAAGTTTATGCATTGAGTATAATTTTCAAGGTATGAAGAAAGAGTGTAATTACAGTACAAAATATTTTTTTTCATTTAAACCTGACCTTTGACCCTTAACCTTTGACTTTTGACCTTCTGGCTGGAAATTTCCAAGAGAATCTCCATCAAGTAATACATGTACATATATTAAACACTTTTAAAACTAATAATGCAATCATTGCATATACTAGTATGAGGGAAATACAGAAGTAACATTTTGAGGAGTTGACCTTGACCTTTGAACCCCTGACTATTGACCCATGACCCCTAAATTCCCTAGATAATCCCTGCCAGTCAGTACATGCATATGTACCATGTTCCATGAAGATACATTGAACCATTTGCGAGAAAAGTGATATTGCAACATTTTCACCTAACCTTTGACCTTTTGACCTTTGACCTTATGACATGAAACTCTCTCTGGAGAATCCTTACGCAGTAGTACATGTCTACACTAAGTTTCAAGAAAATAACTGCGGGCATTGCATAGATATGGGGGAAATAGCAACATTTTTAGCATTTGACCTTGACCTTTTGACCTTTGACCTCTTGTCAATGTCACTAGAATCTACTCAACTAATTGTCCCATCATACATCATCCTTGGACCAAGTTTGGTGAAAGCTGCTTCATCCAGTTTTGAGTTATCACATAAACAGATAAATTTTAGGATTTGACCTTGATCTTTGACCTTTGACCTCTGTCCGATTTCACTGAAAAACTAATCAAGTAATTGTCCCATCATACATCATCCTCCAACAAAGTTTGGTGAAATTTGCTCCATACAGTCTTGAGTTATCGCGTAAACGGATACAATTTCATGATTTGACCTTGACCTTTGACCTTTAGCCGATTTCACCCAAAATCTTTTCAAATCGTTGCCCCATCATACTTCATACTTGGACCAAGTTTGGTAAAATTCCAGTAAATATTACTCAAGTTATCGCGTAAACGAAAGCGGACGGACGTACGGACGTACGGACGTACAGACGTACGGACGTACGGACGTACGTACGGACGTACGTACGGACGGACGGACAACCCGAAAACATAATGCCTCCGGCACCACTTCGTGGCGGAGGCATAAAAACCATGGTGATGATGTCTTCAGGAGCTGTTGTCATAGTAACTGGTTCCAGAGGACTGAACTCTGGTATAAGATGGTACTTCAACTTGGTGGATAGGTTGGATGTAGCTCAAAATCAATATATATATGGGCCGTGACGCGAGAAAAGGGCCCTTAGGGCATTAAATACATAAAATGAGTTTTCACATCCATATTGTAGAAGAAACTCTGACGTATTTGGATATGCAAACCTTTGTCTGAGATTCCACTCCTAAATGCTCCAATTACGACATTCAAAACAGCATGTTTTGTCCAAATCCTGTCACTTTTTGATGCGTCTATGCATTTCCGCGTAGTTAGCTAGTTGATATTTTTTGCGCGTATTGCTTTTTAAAACTTCCGCGCCGTTTTCTGGCGTATGCGCGCAGCGGTGCTAAGGGCCCTTTTCTCGCGTCACGGCCCATATATATATATATATATATATATATATATATATATATGTATATATATACATTGATTATGATGACTAGAGGAGCTTTATGTTTTCTTGTACTAGTATTCTGCGTAAGTGTGTGTTTTCTTCTTTCTCTCTCTCTCTATCTCTCTCATGTATGTGTGTGTATCTCTGTGTGTGTGGTGGGGGGGGGGGGGTTGTCTTCTGGTTCCAAATTTCCATGTACTCACTTGAATTCCCCTAATTGTCTTTGTGATGAGTTGTGCTGCTGCAAACCCATGGTATGCAATACTGTAAACATGGAAACTTTTGTGTGATTTTTTTTTCTCCCCGCCCGGCCAAATTTTGTGAACTTCATTTGCAGATAATGTTGATGACAAAAGTATGATCATATGTAAAATTGTCTTGATATCTCAAGTGAAACTGGCATTTTCCCACTTCTGTGATAATTCTCACACAAAGAAACATTCCATTTTTATCATTATTATGTGAGTTTCTTTGCTAATGATATGTATTCAGAAGTATAATGTAATTGTTCACCGCAGCCATGCTTCTTGCACAATTACTTCTGTTGTTTTCAATATCAATCTCGGTCTGTAAAGCCAACACCCACAGTATTTGTACTGTTTTATCTACATGTAAGTACAAAGTATTCAGGGTGGCTAATAGCATGGGATGTCTGGAATGCACCGCAACACTTTGAACACCATTGTTTTCACAGCTTTACTACTGATGATGGTGGTATAAAGTTTGTTATTGAAGGACTACATCTGTCTTATCTTCTTCATAAATCTTGAGACATGTTTGTTCCAAGTATATATTGGATGACGATTCAAATGCACCAATAGTTAAGGCTGTTCAAAGTATGAAGTGCATGATGATTTGAATGCACTGATTTTTTGAACATCCTCAGCAATCTTCTGGTTACATTTAATGTAGAATATGAACTTGTCTTTAGAGAAGCAGGTTGTTGTCATGACCTGTAATTACAGTGCACTCTTGTTATAATGAACAGAGTTATAACAAGACTTTTGACACAACTAAGAAGAAACAAGGAAAAGTAGAAATTACGCGGTGCGTAATATATGTCCCCGCCGGAAGTAGCATTTAGTAGCAAAATGTACAATATAGGTAAAAAGATCAAGGTCAAAGAAGTCAAAGGTCAAAATTCTATGTAGAAGTTTTGAAGCCCTCACCTAGTGCCATCACATAAAGCAAACGGAATCGAAATCGGGTTAGAAATGGCGAAGGAGTAGCATTTTGTAGCCAATGTACAATATAGGTAAAAAATCAAGGTCAAAGGTCAAAGAAGTCAAAGGACAAAATTCTGTGTAGAAGTTTTGAAGCCCTCACCTAGTGCCATCACATAAAGCAAACGGAATCGAAATCGGGTTAGAAATGGCGAAGGAGTAGCATTTAATAGCAAAATGTACAATACAGGTCAAAAATCAAGGTCAGAGGTCAAAGAAGTCAAAGGTCAAAATTCTGTGTAGAAGTTATGAAGCCCTCACCAAGTGCCATCACTTAAAGCAAACGGAATCGAAATCGGGTTACAAATGGCGAAGGAGTAGCATTTTGTAGCAAAATGTACAATTTAGGTCAAAAATCAAGGTCAAAGGTCAAAGAAGTCAAAGGTCAAAATTCTGTGTAGAAGTTTTGAAGCCCTCACCTAGTGCCATCATATAAAGCAAACGGAATCGAAATCGGGTTAGAAATGGCGAAGGAGTAGCATTTTGTAGCCAATGTACAATATAGGCAAAAAATCAAGGTCAAAGGTCAAAGAAGTCAAAGGTCAAAATTCTGTGTAGAAGTTTTGAAGCCCTCACCTAGTGCCATCATATAAAGCAAACGGAATCAAAATCGGGTTAGAAATGGCGAAGGAGTAGCATTTTGAAGCAAAATGTACAATATAGGTCAAAGGTCAAGGTCAAAGGTCACAACTGAAATTCTTTATAGAAGTTTCAAAGCTCCCATGTAGTGCTATCATATAAAGCAAACAGAATCAAAATCGGGTTAGAAATGGCGAAGGAGTAGCATTTTGAACATTTTGATCACACACGGACGCACGGACGGACGCACGGACGGACACACGGACGCACGGACGCACGGACGGACACACGGACACACACACGTACGGAGCCCGTTTCATAGTCCCCTGCTCGAACTCGTTCGGCGGGGACAATTAAGCTCCCAGAATGATCATTTATACATCTGTATACACTGTATTGATCGGCTACAATGAAATTTTGATATAATGAAAGAAAAGTACCCAAGGATATTGTTATAATGGGAGTGGCTTGTACCAGGAATCTGCAGTCTGTGCTCAATTTGACTTCACCAATGTAAGTGAGGACCAACAAACAGAGCAGCAAGTTACATTGCAGTCAAGACAGATACAAAAGGACACTTCAAAAAATTGTCAAATTTCAAATGTATGCTTTCGTAAAGTTGTCATATCAATCGTAATATTGTGTATGTATGACTATTACATAAGGTGATAACATGGCCTCAGACTCTTACATTGTTCTATACATGATGATATGATAAATATCATGCTTTGGGACTAAAAGTCGTCACTTTCCCTGTGAAAAAGATTGCAACTCTTTATAATGGTTATAACAGTGGAACCTCGCTATGAGGAGGTCCAGTATGACAAAATCTTCTTTATAACAAGGTGATTTTGTGGGTCCCGACTCCTTACATTTATGTGAACCTAATATGGCAAGGTAAAGGTCATGGGTTTTAGGTCCTCATGAGGTTTTCCTCTACTTATGCACAAATTGATAACAAATTAGGATATGTCTTCTTCTTTGTGAATCATTCCAGGAAATGATATCTAGTGAAGATTTTGTGGGCAGGCAAATTTCATGTGTCCACTCTAGCAAAAGAAAACAGCTCTTTTCTCTCATTTTACATCTTATTGCTTGAAGGAAGAGGAACAGTCCGTTTTTTGTCTGACTTAGGCAGTCTTTGCAACTTTAGTGCACTACACTTCGGTATCCAAATCATCAGGGTGTTTGTGTAAAAACAGATATCTATTTATATGTTGTATGTACATATATTTTTTATATGCTTAACTGAACAAAATTCTATGTATTATTCTTCATGGACCAACATTTCACTCTTACTGCGCTTCATTGATATCTTTCTAGATGCTTATATGTACAGGTTTGTGATGCTGTAAATGAGTTGTTTGGTGTAATGCTATCACAGAAAACACAAGAAGTTAATTAAATGCCACAGAGTATTAGATTTTCATTAAAGATTCATTCATCATAGCTATGCAGGAGTTGTACATCAGCATCATCAAATGAAAAATGTGTTATCCATTAACCTGTTATCCCTTCATTAATGCAAGAATTTTATGATATTGGTAATCTATAGGGAAAACATAAGTATTATTTGTTGGCAATTAGTTCATGAGTGGGTGCACAATTTTAGCCTATTTCCGTGTTTTTTGACCCATGATTTAGATTACAGTTCATAGGTCGGTTTTCTGTTTTCTTCCCCTTTTGTTACTCTCTTTTTGGTTTTTACGTTGTCAGAGCCAGGACCGAAACAACAAAGGTGCACTTTATACTGACTATTTTCCACACAATGTATAAATCAAATGAGCTCTTACACTTTTGTAATACTTCTTATCATTATTTTACCAGCCAAGTGAAGAGGAGAAGCTCTGAAATGCCTGTGAGAATGTGTGCGATCCTGCTTGCTTGCACATGTTCATTTTATTTTTCTTTAAAGTGACTACCTGTAAATGTCTGCAGGATTCTGACACAAGATATTGTAAGGCTGATAGCTTACCACCATTATGTATTCAACTATAAAGGTAGGGTTAGGGGGAGGGCATATAGTGGCATCTGCTGCCACTGCTCCTAGTTCTGGCCTCCATGAAAGTTCTTTAGTTTTCCACTTGTTTGTTAAGTTGGTGCAAGCCCACTATCATTGCAGGAGCAAAGCACCTTTGCTCGCATTCATGAACACAGCTGTGAACAAATTGAATGTGTGCTTTGGGCAGGATCTCACATATTCTCATGTGCACTATACGTAGTCTTTTGACTTGTGAAATAAAATTACTGGACCAAGACTTCATGTTTAAATGTAGAAGATTGTACCTGGTATGTTTTGTACAATATCACAGTCCTACATGCTCTATAAGAGCAGGGAATATTTTTATGATGGAATTCTCAGGAGGTTCAATATGGCAGATATTATTCTCATTCATACTGTCTAGCCAAATGAAAAAAATAAAATGCTTGATTACCATGTATATGAAAAGTTCTTGTACTTGTAGTATTTACTATGTGAGTCCTATTTACGCATTGTATGAATGCCAAGTGCTAACAATAAATGTACCTTATTAGACTGAAGTTGTTGGAAATTTCACATAATGTCTGTATCCTGGCAGTTACAGCCAAACTTTTGAAGATTATTGACTGTGTCTCCGCGACCCAGTTCATAAAGAGGTTTCCAATTGTCGAAAGCTGCAATCATGGCAAAACCAGCAGCAAGGAAATAACCTGCAAGATGTGAGTTTACCTGTTGCTGCTGTTTATGTGAGTATTGTAGTATTGCAATCACTATATTCTTGTAGATCCTGCCAAACTTCCCTGAGTAGCATTTTACACTCTTCATTGCACATCATACAATAAAGGGGGAGTGCACCCAAATACATATATACATTTGGATTGAGTGAATGCAGCTGTATTAGTAGAACATATCAGAGAAAGTTTGAGGAAAGTTGGATAATCCATTCAAAAGTTATGGATTTTTGAAGTTTTGATGCTGCTACAGCTGGATGAGAAGGCTAATATAGCTTATGATATCACACTAGAACGATATAAAGAAGATACAAGGAGAATTTCACAAAATGTTATGTTTTTAAATGAAAAGAACTTGTTCCTCTGACTTGGGTAATATCATTCACCTTGCTTTCTAGAAGAATTTAGTCAATAGCTCTTTCATTATGTTGAAAAATAAAATATTGTGGAGTTCTCTCTACATATGTCTTCTTTATATTGTTCTGGTGTGATGTCACAAGCTATAGTAGTTTTCTCATCCAGCCGTAATGGCACTACAACTGTAGAATTCATAACTTATCAAACGGTATCTGCTTTTCCTCAAACTTTCACTGATATGTTCTACTTACAGTATATTGCTGCATTCACTCAATCCACATACCTATTTGCTAATGGGTAAAATTCCCCTTTAATTCAAGCTGACACTGCAAGTTGACAGGTTTTTTTTTTTTTCAGTCCCACTACTTGCTGGTTTGCTGTACTTTTTTTTTTCAAAGCTGTGTGCAGACAGTGGAGATAACAAAATCAACAGGAATATTACGCTTAAAGTGCTTATGTTCAATCTGTATATTAATATCATGATATTAGAATTTCTAATAAAACAATTTTGTCATTGTAATTATATTGCAATGTTGCAATCATTCAGCCGTAGACCCATGCTTCACACTCCATGCATGCATGCTCACACTTCAAACTTCTACATTTACATGTAAGTACACCAAACACTGACAATTTTTTTTTATTACAAGATTTTATTAGAAAAATATATGCATCTTACAAAATACACGTCACAGATCATTCAGAACGTCTGATGAACAGAAATAACAGGCATCATTGGTATGATGAACCAACCAGTGTAAAATAACATGTAGCATTAGTTGTGTTCAGTATACACAATAGCTTATTTTTCTCTTTGATGTGATCGTGTGTGTGTGTTTGGGTGTTCTCTGAATAAGATATTCCACAGTAACATCAGAGCATTTGGCCATTTATCATGGTCTCTTCATACCTTCTACCAGCAGTGTATCCAATAATATAAAAAACGTGCCACCTTTATTATATTGTCCCTGATGATGTTGATGTTATCAAGGATAGTAAATCCTGCTTGACAGTGAAAGCAACAACAAACATTACAGAGTATGAGCTTTAGTGTATGCCCTTAAAGGTAGGGAATCCCATTTGCATGCCTCAAATGAAGAGTTGTATAAATACAGTGGTATGTTGAAGAGAGTATCATTTTAGAAACTCCCATAAAGTATTGAAAGTGGAAGGTAACATTTAGTACATTTTTATTGACCGTTAGATTTTGAATTGAATTCTTTTCGGGGCTCACCGTATTATAAAATTCCAGTACATTACTAGGCTACCTTTGCAGACCCATGCACTGCATGTGTGTCCATCATGTATATTTTGTGAAGAAAGTTCATCAAAACTTACAAACATTTCTATATACATTCTTGCCACACACTCTATATGTTATTACATCAGCTCTTATAATTTAAGATTTGTGTTTATAGATAAAAAAATACAGAAGACTGCAACAAAAAGGCTTAAGTGTGGCTTGAGAACTTAACTGTACTAAATATTCTATTCAAATTCGGGAAACACAAAGAATTAACTCCTACATTATTAGTCCAAATTTGGCCATCTTTTTGCAATCTGAAAAGGAAAGACTAGGCTGCTACTTCCCTGGCTTTCAAATACACATACTGTAGCACAGTGTTTTAAATGACTCTGAAGTGATGACATCACCTTTGACATCCACTTGACTGGTCCTCTAATGTACACAAAGCAACCAAGAGCTAGCACCACTACACATGCAATATGTTTTGAAGGTGTTTTCAATAAGTCAAAATAGATGTTGGTACAATAAATTCAGCATGTTTCTTTTCAGATAAACCACACAAAATCACTTCAGTGAGGGGAAAACCAATTAAATCAGACCATCTGGCATATTTTATGTGTTTTCCAGTTGAATTGTGTGGAGTTGTGAGAGCAAGTGTGAAGGAGAAAAATAACAGCATTATTGTTAATAAGTTTTTCAATAATTCTCTGACTGGCATCATGTTTTAATACAATTGGTGTTTCTCTGTAAAAATTGATCAGATAAATTCATCGTCTTGTCTTGAGTAGTTTGAAGTTACATGTAGGTCACATAATGTATGTTGTGCGTAATTACAAAGGTTTCGTATTGTTATATTCTGATAAGTGCTGTGACGTCAGAAGCGACAGTTTTATCGCCCTTTCTAAGCACTGCCGTTGAGGGCGATGATGTTTTTTTGGGAGGAGCTAATTTACGTTTGGACTACAAGTGATCGGTCAACGACAGGCTGGTTGTAATTACAAGTCAATGGTCAACGACAGGCTGATAGTGAATATATGGTTATCAGTTCAATGACAGTTGTGACTACACGACACGATGAGTAACACTAGTGTTGATGAAGACTTGACTTCCGAGCTCAATGTAAGTGAGCAAGGTGCAGTACCGGTGATCAGTGGTGTTAGTTCTGCAGATGGTGGGGTTATGCATCATGATGACATCAATCCTGAGGATTCCGCGAGCCAATGTGGAAAGAGCTCTATTTCGTCCACATCTTCGAGGCTAAAGGTCATGGCTAGGAGGGCAGCCCTGGAGATAGAGGCAGCGGCCTTAGCTCAGCGACAAGAACTCAAGCTTGAGGAACTGCGACTCAAGCTTGAGGAACTGCGACTCAAGCTATGCAAGGCTCAGCTAGCGCTGCAGCTAGCGCTGAGAATAGAGCTGCAGGTTGCACAAGCACAAGAGAAAGTATACCAACAGGAAGATGTTGCACATCAATCATCTGCTGGGCAGGAAAGTTCCCCTAAGGAGCCACCAGTTGTGCATACTTCCATTCCTTCATGCCCTGTTGCAGCAGTGAATATTTCTGCACGGCCAGACGAGGAGGAGACACTACCATACCCTCCTTGAGAGTGAGATGCTGTTCTCTTTGAATTGCTACAACAAGGACAGCGACAGCAACAGCGACTGCTAGAATTGGTATCTCTACCTCATGTTGATCTCGAAAAGTATGATGGGAATCCCTTAAAGTTTCACGAGTTCTGGCGTGGGTGGCACTTGGGTGCTGCGCGGCTTAGGTGATTGATTTCGCTGACAGTGAACTTTAGTAAAGTGCCTCAATATGTCACTAACAATGTATAAAAGTGAGAAGCAGATACGATTAGCAACAATCTTCACCATTTCATGTCAAATTTGGCATCATGAAAACAATAGGTCCCTACTGAAGAGTTCCACAAAGACTTCCTGCATCACCTCTGTCATCACTATCTAACTCTAAGAATGCAATCTTGTCCATTATATAGGACGTTTTAGCGGCGCATTAAAAACGCGTATTGTAGTCCGCTCAATTTTTACCGTTCAATATCAGAGCATATTGAACGAAACGCATAGGCCAACGTATTAATTCTCCGTAGGCTACCATTGTTACTTGCCGTTCAAGATCATACCATATTCAATTCTGTCTCGTCTATTGCGCGAGCACATGCTGAATGCGCAAACGCTTGCTACTAGTGTGCGTCGTTTTTGTTACAATTCACAAGCGCGCAAGCATCTTGCTAGTTGTTTGTTTCATGTACGCAGTTTTAGGGGCTTCCCCTTTTCAGCACTGGGATGTGACTGCCGAGTCAACTTCAAAGACGAGTAGAAGCCGCGTAATTTTGTGCAGTTTACAAATGCTTGCTCTACTTGATTGTATAGATGATAATAATTATATTGAATAGCCTTGATTCATGGAATACCAGGGAATATTGCACTCATTAAGGCCAATATTGCACTCATCTTTGATTCAACTCGTGCAATATTCCCTGGTATCCCATTCATAGCCATCCAATATAATATCTCCCTAGTAAGACAACCAACAAAAATATGAACACCCAAAGGCTATATATTATGCAGCAAAAGCTTGCACAAAAAGTATCATCAAAAGAGAATACCACTTTTATATTCCAAAGCATCAAAATTTGGAGACAAAGTGATGGCATACCATGATATGCCATCATCTTTGAGAAACGAAACTAGGGAGAAACCATTGTTTGCTCATGTCATTATTTGAACCATATTTACCTGGTTTGAAAAAGACATGGATTTGGAATTCTGGTAGGTCACAAAAATTGCCCGCATGCGGTGGAATCACCCGTATTTATCTAAAATACTTACACATGATAATTATTAATTTTCAACAAACTCTTTTTATTTCTATTTTGAATGGCATTTGCCCTCTATTTTCAGAACAAAATTGATATAAATATATGTCCCATATACATGTATGGTTGATTCTTGTTTTAGTGATTTTTTTCAACAATAAAATGACTTTGTTATATCAGTAAGGAAACAAACAAACTAAAGAATACAAAGATAATGAAAGAATACGAAGATTTTTTTTTAATCTGATCCAAAATGTCCAAACTTTTTTGAGGGGCTCATTTAAACTGAGTAAATTGTAGTCGTAGTGTGTATTGATGTAGAATATACTGTACATTTATTCTATGAATATGCAAAACGGTAAAAAAATCAAGTTTTATTTCATTCTCATTATTTTTGATTTGTTTTGTTTTTAACAGTTTCCTATGTATATATTTTTTCATTCATAATCTGTTTCTTCACTTTGTAAATCCAAGGCGAGAAATATTTAGATACTGAAGTAAGTAATAATTGATCATACATGTATAAAGTGAAAGCTGAATTGCTCTACAATTAGTATATTTATTGTTTATCTAAATCATTTTATCCATGAAACACAATTTTCTCATCTTTCTGAGAATTTTTTCCTATTCTAAACACATGCATTTATTTCTAATGACAGGAAATGTTGATCGCCATGGCAGCAGAGATTTTCAACTGCTGACACACAGCAATGCCGGTGGCCTTCCTCTTGGAGTAATGATATGCTCGAATGAAGCCGAAAGACAATACAGGCCGGATTGAAGCTACTTCAATCAATTTTTCCAGCGAATGCATTTTTGGCAAGGGAGATAGAGGACCGCAAATCTTCATCACTGATGACTGCCTAGCTGAACACAAGGCCCTCAGCTCAGCATATCCTGATGCCAGCTTGCTCCTCTGCACATTCCACATTCTGCAAGCTGTGTGGAGATGGCTGTGGGATGCGAAACATAAGATCGAGAAGTGCCACCGTCAGTCCCTTTTCGGCCACATGAAACAGATGGTGTATGCACCCAGCATTGCGGAGGTTGATGCTGCTTATGACCATGCAATGAGCGACCCATTGATGTTACGGTGAGTAAGCCAGATTAGCGATGATTGCAGTATGATCTGCCATGCAATGCCATGGTCATTAATCATTCCTATTATACAGTAAAGATGTTGCACTTCAATTATCTGCTGGGCAGGAAAGTTCCCCTAAGGAGCCACCAGTTGTGCATACTTCTACTCCTGGTTGCAGCAGTGAATACTTCTGCAAGGCCAGACGAGGATGAGACACTACCATATAACCTCCTTCAGAGAGAGATGCTGTTCTCTTCGAATTGCTACAAGGACAGCAACAGCGACTGCTAGAATCGGCATCTCTACCTCATGTCGATCTCGAAAAGAATGATGGGATTCCCTTAAAATTTCACAAGTTCTGGCGTGGGTGTCACTTGGATGATTGATTTCCTTGACAGTGAACTTTAGTAAAGTGCCTCAATATGTCACTAACAATGTATAAAAGTGAGAAGCAGATACGATTAGCAACAATCTTCACCATTTCATGTCAAATTTGGCATCATGAAAACAATAGGTCCCTACTGAAGAGTTCCACAAAGACTTCCTGCATCACCTCTGTCATCACTATTTAAATCTAAGAATGCAATCTTGTCCAAGACTCCTTAGTAGGACAACCAACAAAAATATGAACACCCAAAGGCTATATATTACGCATCAAAAGCTTGCACAAAAATTATCATCAAAAGAGAATACCACTTTTATATTCCAAAGCATCAAAATTTGGAGACAAAGTGATGGGATACCATCTGAGCGATGACAAGCAGTCCTGCGTCCTATTATTAAGAGACACTGCCAAAAGGTGGTTTGTGACACAATGACTATTCTCCAACAAGTCTTCGCAGACCTTGAAGATGTGGCTGCAGATGCAAGTGAAGCTGGGAAGAAAATCATTGGACATATTCAGAATACCATGAGTGACCATGCAAGAACATAACTGATGTGGCAGCATCTTCTTCAGCTACATTGTAAGGAAATGTTGGTCTTAGTTAATGAAAACTGGGACAAACTTAGTAAAGATGAAAAGAGCTCCATAAAGAATTTGACATTTGTTTTTTTGTTTTTTTTTTGTGGACTAAAATGCTTGGTACAATATGCAGATGTGTCAGGAAAAAAAATGAAAGAAAAAAAAATTTGCAAAGGTTGAGGAGGAAATGTTTGAAGGGAAGGGTACACTGGTAAGGTACTGGATCCCCACATTCTCTCATGGGTGTGTGAGGAGTGCAAGCAGCACAAGGGAAAATGAAGGAAGAAGAATATGAAATATGGCACAAGACTCATGTGCAGGAAGGAAGGTGTCAGAGAAATAATGATGATTCCATGATCCCTTTTATTAATTTTTTCCTGAAAGAAACTCCCAAGGAGCATCTCAAGAGTCTATGCAGACTTTGTGGTGGCAAAATACAGACTGGTCATCAGTATCCAAAGCACCATAATGTTCCAGTATTCAGTCAGCTTTTGGAATTGATGTCAATGAAGACAATAGTGAAATTCACCCTACATCGATCTGTGGTGGGTGCAATGGAAAACTCCATCAATGGAAAGAAGGGAAGAACTAAAGGAGCAAAGCAGTATCAACAAATATAACCCTACACAAGTACTTGCCGCATGATGGAGAGTGCATGTGTACGAAGAAGAAAGATGAGCACAATTTTGGAGATGTGTTACAGGATGTCTTACAGGCTGTTGGAGGGCAACATTCAAAACTTGTCATTCATCATCGAAGTAACAGAACACATGTGGTAGAACTTGATGAGGATGGAAACTCACGCAAAGTAATAACAGTAAAAATGGATGGTACATGGACTATTCATGTGCATGGGAAACTAGTGAGCCCCAATCACACTCATTTTTCAAGCATTCCATCAATAATCAAAGACATTGATGGCATGAAATCATTGCTCAACACCTTCAATAAGCTGAATGTGTACCCAGGAAGTGCAGAATTCATATTGTCTGATGAACAATTAATGAACAAACCTGCATATTGCCATTTGTTGCCAGATGCTTCCACCATCAGGCATGACAGCTGCCCACTTCTATGTGAGAAACCACGGTATGGACCTCGCACTATATACAGGAGTACATTAGCTACAGCTGCTTCGAAAGTAGCCATAACAAATTCACAGTGTGTTCCGTTCCAACATTTACCACGGTCAGAACTGTAAAGCAAGATTGAGGACTACTAAACCTTCATTCAAAAGCATGAAAAAACAAATAACAACTATGGAGCATAGGATGACAGAGTTCATCAAACATAATGGATAGGATATACTGGCAGACCAGGATGATTCTTTCGCCAGCATGCTGACAGACAAAACAGTTTCTCAATATTTTGAGTCATTACCCAAAGATTCGCCTCAAAAATACTCTGGCCAACAGCAAGTCAAATCATCCACTAGAGCACCCAAAGCACCTACAGCGCTGTTCTCTAAATCATCATCCGCTTACTCTCTACTATGCAAATCAGGCTTCCTCAATCTTCCTCATCAAAACACCTTACACAATTACACCCACTTCACAGATTCATCATTTGGATTCAACACAGACCTGCTACAGCAAATTGTCAAAGAACTCAATTTGGAAAGTGAACCCGATTTCTAAAGGAATGTGTGCATTCTCCTCGACAAAATGAAGTAAAGTAAAGTAAGTAAAGAGGCAATATCGAACTTGAAAGTCCGACTGTCTTCTGATATTATTTGCAGGACCGAGGGCTGAAATCAAGGCTGTTGAGAAAACCATCAACAACATGGCTGAAATTATAGAAGGAAGGGAGGACAACTCCACGACTTATGCTGAACATATCCAGTCAAATTTCACATCTCGGGTGAACCACCTGGCTTCCTTGTTTGGAAAGCATTCAAAGAAAATACGAAATACATCATCACTCCTGACTGAACTGTTGGCTGGCAAGAAATAACTTTTTCCCCACATTACCTTATTTTACATGTATATTGCAGGTCATGTCGCTATACCAGCTACAGACATGAAATCCTGGAGAAAGGTACGTGTGAGGAGGGTCATACCAGCCTGTGCAGTTCTCTGGATTAGACAGGAATTCCTGGACCCATCAGGTGTTTATATTGGTTTCAAAGTTGGTCCTGATGATGAGGAGATGAAAGTTCTGAAGCAGCTTACCATTTGAGTAGAATTGTGATGTGTCTCAAGTATTTTGATAATATTACTGATTCTTTTATTGATTTATTCCTGACAGAAACTCACAAGGAGTGGCTCAAGAGTCTATGCAGACTTTGTGGTGACAAAATACAGACTGGTCGTCAGTATCCAACCCCATTGGCCCAAAAGCTGGAACACACAAGCTAGGGGTGTGTATTTCACTGTTGCTAATGTTCCACTAAAACACAGATCCGTCTTGAAGAATATATTTCTTCTGATACTCTTCAATGCATCTGATGCAAAGATGTATGGATATGGACTGATATTCAAGCAGTTTGTACAGGATATCAATGCTCTAAGGTCAGATGGACTTGATATTCATACTAAAGCTTTCAGAGGGAATGTGAAAGTAGGACTTGGCCAAGTTGTAGGTGATAACCTGGGCATCCACTCCTTATTCGGGTTTGCAGAAGGGTTTACAGCAAATTTCCCTTGTCGCAGGTGTAAAATGGCAAGAAATGATATCCGATGCAAGACTGCAGAACAAACAGACATGCTGAGAACATTGGAGAACTATGATGATGATCTTTCTCGCAACAATTTGCAAGAAACAAGTATCAAATCTTCATGCCCCCTCAATAGCGTCACAGAGTTCCATGTAGTCACTAACTATGCACAAGATATAATGCATGACATGTTCGAAGGTGTGTGCCCTTTTGAACTTAAGTTGGTTCTGAAAGAGCTCATCAGCAAGGGATATTTCAACATTGACCAACTGAATGCCAGAATTCTCAGTTTCATTGACATAGATCTGGTAAAGTAAAGTAAGATAGAAGGAGTGATGAGGAGCTGAGAGCTTTATTAATCATCTCACCTGTGTACCTAATGTGATGCCTGCATATGAATATATTGTGTTGGAAATTTGTGCACAATTGATGGGACAATTAACTCAGTTCCAAACATGACTGAGTTAATTCATTGTTAGACAACACAGGTCACTATTGACAAATATGTATGTAAATGAAGTTTATATTGATGAATTCATGAGTTTACCACAATGTTCTTTATTTCTTTGGTAATAGTCCATTTTCAGGAAGTGCTCACCTAGACTGAACGCTTTCAAGGAATCATTTGATGCCGGGAATGTTGAACTGACTGGTGAATGTGATGTCGACAGGGATATTGCGGTCCTCGTCGATGCTCTGGAGACAGCTCTCATGGGTCGATTTGATGACATGTCAAAGGATGTCCTAGCAGCCACAAAGATACTGAGTTTCAGCTTCTGGCCAAGCCAGCTTGATGATGGTATGGCTTGGTTGAGAATGTATTTATTTTGTCGCCTTTAACACCTTGAACTATCGTGCCATTATTCTCGCATATGTCAAAATAAAATGTACTTTTTCAAGCTGCTACAGCAATGATGATACTCTATTCTGACTTTTATTTCATTTTGGCAAGTGCTTCTTTAATCTGTGTAATTTCACAGACTTTGGTGATGAAGATGTCAAAACACTCTGCAAACACTTCGCCAAGACCCTGGAAAAGGCAGATGTGGATGTGAACTCCATTGGCGTAGAGTGGGACATGCTGAAGGTCAAGAAGTACGAACCGTAAGTGTTGAATGTATGGATAGAAAAGGATATAGAATTGCACTGTATACAGTGCATTAGAATTAGCGAGTAAAGTCACCTTTCCATGCTACAAATGCCTTGAGGATTTAAACTTGATTGCTGTTCTTGATTGCAGATGTTTATGTATCTTGGTGAACTGCCAATTCCATAGCATATTTTTTCCTCTCTTAATGCACTCTTCATTTTCAAAGTAGAAAATAAACCATGTGTACACTAAACCTATTTTGCTGAATTGTTTTAATTAGATTAATAAATTAATAAATTTACCTTCAATACATAATTTTTACAGGGGCAGCATGAAGGGAGAGCCATGGCAGAATATCATTCCTGGCTTCAGGGAAGAAATGCCCAACATCTCACAACTGCTGGATCTCCTACTATCCATCCCGGCAAGTTCGGCAGATTCAGAGCGTGATTTCAGTCGACTCAAGCTGGTCAAAACCACACTCCGGACAGCTCTGACAGATGCCACTGTCTCAGATGCCCTCATCATCCAGCTGCACAGTAAAGATGCTGGGAATTTCTATCCTCTGCTGGCCATTGCCCTGTGGAACAAGTCTGGCACTCGGTCCCGTCAACCGCATACCACCACATCTCAACTAGCAGAAGACTCAGAGAGTGACCTAGAGTTGGAGTCCAGCCATGACTCTGATGACTCGGGCGAACCAATGGACATGAGTGACTCTGATGTCTAATTATTTTTATGTGTGCAGAATGATTCTCTTTTAAGTCCCACTCTGATATGTTAAATAAATTTGTGCAGTGGAGTTCCAATACTTTTTTTTTTACCACGAAACCATTTAGTTTTGAACTTGTAAACAATATAATAGAATTGATATACACCGTGATGCTTAACTGCTTGATACCTTGAATACTTGTATACAGTGTCATGTCTCTCATCAGATGTAATTTACACATTCAAAATCCATCACCACATCAATCTTTTATCCTGGCTTTACATGAGACAAGAGTGTTCATTTTTTTTAAGGTGGCAATGGATCTCTTCTGAAACCAGAGACCCACGGGTCTAGTGCTCACCTGAGTATCGCAAGTTCACCTTTCATGCAATCACTGATTAAAATCATTCACAGCTCTATACCAAGATTTGACACACATGACAAAACAGTTTCTCAATATTTCGAGTCATTACCCGAAGATTCGCCTCAAAATATATTCTGTTCTCTAAATTAATCATCATCAGCTTTATACTCTCTACTACGCAAATCAGGCTTCCTCAATCTTCCTCATCAAAATACCTTACGCAATTACACCCACTTCACAGATTCATCATTTGGATTCAACACAGACCCTCTACAGCAAATCATCAAAGAACTCAATTTGGAAAGTGCACCCGATTTCAAAAGGAATGTGTGCATTCTCCCAGATGAAATGAAAGTAAGGAGGCAATTTCCAATCTGGAAGTCCGACTGTCTTCTGAGATTATTTGCAGGACTGAGGGCTGAAATCAAGGCTGTTGAGAAAACCATCAACAACATGGTTGAAATTATAGAAGGAAGGGAGGACAACTCCACGACTTACGCTGAACATATCCAGTCAAATTTCACATCTCGGGTGAACCACTTGGCTTCCCTGTTTGGAAAGCATTAGAAGAAATTACAACAGGCATCATCACTCCTGACCAAACTCTTGGCTGGCAAGAAATAACTTTTTCCCCCACACTATCTTATTTTACATGTATATTGCAGGTCATGTCGCTATACCAGCTACAGACTGTTCACATATCTGGTCCATGAAATCCTGGAGAAAGGTACGTGTGAGGAGGGTCATACAAGCCTGTGCAGTTCTCCAGATTAGACAGGAATTCCTGGACCCATCAGGTGTTTATATTGGTTTCAAAGTTGGTCCTGATGATGAGGAGATGAAAGTTCTGAAGCAGCTTACCATTTGAGTGGAATTGTGATGTGTCTAAAGTATTTTGATAACATTATTGATTCTTTTACTGATTTATTCCTGACAGAAACTCACAAGGAGTGGCTCAAGAGTCTATGCAGACTTTGTGGTGAAAAAATACAGACTGGTCGTCAGTATCCAACCCTATTGCCCCAAAAGCCGGAACGCACAAGTTAGGGGCTGTGTATTTCACTGTTGCTAATGTTCCACTAAAACACAGATCTGCCTTGAAGAATATATTTCTTCTGATGCTCTTCAATGCATCTGATGCAAAGATGTATGGATATGGACTGATATTCAAGCAGTTTGTACAGGATATCAGTGCTCTAAGGTCAGATGGACTTGATATTCATACTAAAGCTTTCAGAGGGAATGTGAAAGTAGGGCTTGGCCAAGTTGTAGGTGATAACCTGGGCATCCACTCCTTATTCGGGTTTGCAGAAGGGTTTACAGCAGGTGTAAAATGGCAAGAAATGATATCCAATGGCAAGAAATGATATCCAATGGCAAGAAATGATATCCAATGGCAAGAAATGATATCCAATGGCAAGAAATGATATCCAATGGCAAGAAATGATATCCGATGCAAGACTGTAGAACAGACATGCTGAGAACATTGGAGAACTATGATGATGATCTTTCTCGCAACAATTTGCAAGAAACAGGTATCAAATCTTCATGCCCCCTCAATAGTGTCACAGAGTTCCATGTAGTCACTAACTATGCACAAGATATAATGCATGACATGTTCGAAGGTGTGTGCCTTTTGAACTTAAGTTGGTTCTGAAAGAGCTCATCAGCAAGGGATATTTCAACATTGACCAACTGAATGCCAGAATTCTCAGTTTCACTGACATAGATCTGGTAAAGTACAGTAAGATAGAAGGAGTGATGAGGAGCTGAGAGCTTTATTAATCATCTCACCTGTGTACCTAATGTGATGCCTGCATATGAATATATTGTGTTGGAAATTTGTGCACAATTGATGGGACAATTAACTCAGTTCCAAACATGACTGAGTTAATTTATTGTTAGACAACACAGGTCACTATTGACAAATATGTATGTAAATGAAGTTTATATTGATGAATTTATGAGTTTATCACAATGTTCTTTATTACTTTGGTAATAGTCCATTTTCAGGAAGTGCTCACCTAGACTGAACGCTTTCAAGGAATCATTTGATGCCGGGAATGTTGAACTGACTGGTGAATGTGATGTCGACAGGGATATTGCGGTCCTCGTCGATGCTCTGGAGACAGCTCTCATGGGTCGATTTGATGACATGTCAAAGGATGTCCTAGCAGCCACGAAGATACTGAGTTTCAGCTTCTGGCCAAGCCAGCTTGATGATGGTATGGCTTGGTTGAGAATGTATCTATTTTCTCGCCTTTAACACCTTGAACTATCGTGCCATTATTCTCGCATATGTCAAAATAAAATGTACTTTTTCAAGCTGCTACAGCAATGATGATACTCTATTCTGACTTTTATTTCATTTTGGCAAGTGCTTCTTTAATCTGTGTAATTTCACAGACTTTGGTGATGAAGATGTCAAAACACTCTGCACACACTTCGCCAAGACCCTGGAAAAGGCAGATGTGGATGTGAACTCCATTGGCGTAGAGTGGGACATGCTGAAGGTTAAGAAGTACGAACCGTAAGTGTTGAATGTATGGATAGAAAAGGATATAGAATTGCACTGTATACAGTGCAGTGCATTAGAATAGCGAGCAAAGTCATCTTTCCATGCTACAAATGCCTTGAGGATTTAAACTTGATTGCTGTTCTTGATTGGAGTTGTTTATATATCTTGGTGAACTGCCAATTCCATAGCATATTTTTCCTCTCTTAATGCACTCTTCATTTTCAAAGTAGAAAATAAACCATGTGTACACTAAACCTATTTTGTTGAATTGTTTTAATTAGATTAATAAATTTACCTTCAATACATAATTTTTACAGGGGCAGCATGAAGGGAGAGCCATGGCAGAATATCATTCCTGGCTTCAGGGAAGAAATGCCCAACATCTCACAACTGCTGGATCTCCTACTATCCATCCCGGCAAGTTCGGCAGATTCAGAGCGTGATTTCAGTCGACTCAAGCTGGTCAAAACCACACTTCGGACAGCTCTGACAGATGCCACTGTCTCAGATGCCCTCATCATCCAGTTGCACAGTAAAGATGTTGGGAATTTCTATCCTCTGCTGGCCATTGCCCTGTGGAATAAGTCTGGCACTCGGTCCCGTCAACCGCATACCACCACATCTCAACTAGCAGAAGACTCAGAGAGTGACCTAGAGTTGGAGTCCAGCCATGACTCTGATGACTCGAGCGAACCAATGGACATGAGTGACTCTGATGTCTAATTATTTTTATGTGTGCAGAATGATTCTCTTTTAAGACCCACTCTGATATGTTAAATAAATTTGTGCAGTGGAATTCCAATACTTTTTTTTTACCACGAAACCATTTAGTTTTGAACTTGTAAACAATACAATAGAATTAATATACACCGTGATGCTTAACTGCTCGATATGTTGAATACTTGTATACAGTGTCATGTCTCTCATCAGATGTAATTTACACATTCAAAATCCATCACCACATCAAACTTTTATCCTGGCTTTACATGAGACAAGAGTGTTCTTTTTTTTTTAGGTGGCAATGGATCTCTTCTGAAACCAGAGACCCACGGGTCTAGTGCTCACCTGAGTATCGCAAGTTCACCTTTCATGCAATCACTAATTAAAATCATTCACAGCTCTATACCAAGATTTGACACACACGACAAAACAGTTTCTCAATATTTCGAGTCATTACCCGAAGATTCGCCTAAAAAAATTTTCTGTTCTCTAAATTAATCATCATCAGCTTTATACTCTCTACTACGCAAATCAGGCTTCCTCAATCTTCCTCATCAAAATACCTTACACAAATACACCCACTTCACAGATTCATAATTTGGATTCAACACAGACCTACTACAGCAAATCGTCAAAGAACTCAATTTGGAAAGTGAACCCGATTTCTAAAGGAATGTGTGCATTCTCCCAGATGAAATGAAAGTAAGGAGGCAATTTCCAACCTGGAAGTCTGACTGTCTTCTGAGATTATTTGCAGGACCGAGGGCTGAGGTCAAGGCTGTTGAGAAAACCATCAACAACATGGCTGAAATTATAGAAGGAAGGGAGGACAACTCCAGGACCTATGCAGAACATGTCCAGTCAAATTTCACATCTGGAGTGAACCACCTGGCTTCCCTGTTTGGAAAGCATTCAAAGAAAATACAAAAGGCATCATCACTCCTGACTGAACTGTTGGCTGGCAAGAAATAACTTTTTCCCCACATTACCTTATTTTACATGTATATTGCAGGTCATGTCGCTATACCAGCTACAGACATGAAATCCTGGAGAAAGGTACGTGTGAGGAGGGTCATACCAGCCTGTGCAGTTCTCTGGATTAGACAGGAATTCCTGGACCCATCAGGTGTTTATATTGGTTTCAAAGTTGGTCCTGATGATGAGGAGATGAAAGTTCTGAAGCAGCTTACCATTTCAGTAGAATTGTGATGTGTCTCAAGTATTTTGATAATATTATTGATTCTTTTATGATTTATTCCCGACAGAAACTCACAAGGAGTGGCTCAAGAGTCTATGCAGACTTTGTGGTGACAAAATACAGACTGGTCGTCAGTATCCAACCCTATTGCCCCAAAAGCCGGAACGCACAAGTTAGGGGCTGTGTATTTCACTGTTGCTAATGTTCCACTAAAACACAGATCTGCCTTGAAGAATATATTTCTTCTGATGCTCTTCAATGCATCTGATGCAAAGATGTATGGATATGGACTGATATTCAAGCAGTTTGTACAGGATATCAATGCTCTAAGGTCAGATGGACTTGATATTCATACTAAAGCTTTCAGAGGGAATGTGAAAGTAGGGCTTGGCCAAGTTGTAGGTGATAACCTGGGCATCCACTCCTTATTCGGGTTTGCAGAAGGGTTTACAGCAAATTTCCCTTGTCGCAGGTGTAAAATGGCAAGAAATGATATCCGATGCAAGACTGTAGAACAAACAGACATGCTGAGAACATTGGAGAACTATGATGATGATCTTTCTCGCAACAATTTGCAAGAAACAGGTATCAAATCTTCATGCCCCCTCAATAGTGTTACAGAGTTCCATGTAGTCACTAACTATGCACAAGATATAATGCATGACATGTTCGAAGGTGTGTGCCTTTTGAACTTAAGTTGGTTCTGAAAGAGCTCATCAGCAAAGGATATTTCAACATTAACCAACGGAATGCCAGAATTCTCAGTTTCAGTGACATAGATCTGGTAAAGTAAAGTAAGATAGAAGGAGTGAGGAGGAGCTGAGAGCTTTATAAATCATCTCACCTGTGTATCTGTAATGTGATGCCTGCATATGAATATATTGTGTTGGAAATTTGTGCACAATTGATGGGACAATTAACTCAGTTCCAAACATGACTGAGTTAATTTATTGTTAGACAACACAGGTCACTATTGACAAATATGTATGTAAATGAAGTTTATATTGATGAATTTATGAGTTTATCACAATGTTCTTTATTTCTTTGGTAATAGTCCATTTTCAGGAAGTGCTCACCTAGACTGAACGCTTTCAAGGAATCATTTGATGCCGGGAATGTTGAACTGACTGGTGAATGTGATGTCGACAGGGATATTGCGGTCCTCGTCGATGCTTTGGAGACAGCTCTCATGGGTCGATTTGATGACATGTCAAAGGATGTCCTAGCAGTCACGAAGATACCGAGTTTCAGCTTCTGGCCAAGCCAGCTTGATGATGGTATGGCTTGGTTGAGAATGTATTTATTTTGTCGCCTTTAACACCTGGAACTATCGTGCCATTATTCTCGCATATGTCAAAATAAAATGTACTTTTTCAAGCTGCTACAGCAATGATGATACTCTATTCTGACTTTTATTTCATTTTGGCAAGTGCTTCTTTAATCTGTGTAATTTCACAGACTTTGGTGATGAAGATGTCAAAACACTCTGCAAACACTTCACCAAGACCCTGGAAAAGGCAGATGTGGATGTGAACTCCATTGGCGTAGAGTGGGACATGCTGAAGGTCAAGAAGTACAAACCGTAAGTGTTGAATGTATGGATAGAAAAGGATATAGAATTGCACTGTATACAGTGCATTAGAATTAACGAGTAAAGTCACCTTTCCACAGTAGTAGGAGCACCCCTGTGGGGAATGGCGGGGCGTACCATACACCCGCTATGGCTATAGCGGGGCACATCACACACCCGCTATGGCTTCCCATAGACCCCTTATGGGAGCCTACCCATATATAAGGGGGCACATTTTCCGGCATCTGCAGTTGGTGCTCAGGTTATGAAAGTGAATGGTTATAGACAGTTTGATACGGACAAATCTACCAAGTACCACTAGTGCCAACTCGAAGGAGAACGAAAGGACAACCACGGAAACAGGTAAATACTTATTGTGGATGTGTGATTTACCTACCGGGACTCCACGTCCACAGCAGTACACACTCACATACACATCATTAGTTCCTGTGTAAAGTTCAGGTTTTGTACAGAGGGTTATTCAAGAACATTTCTACACAAGGTTCTGCTTCGTCAATACAGGTGTCTAGTGAGACTGCCAGATGTGCATACTGTATCCGAACGGTGGAGAGTAGCGAAACATTTGACAACGCAATCTTCACGGACGAATGCACTGTTTTCCTCGAAGGTGATCGGCCAGCCTCTGGTGTCAACTGGAGAAAGGAGGAAGACCCAGCAAAGAAGAGACCAAGGCCCAAACATCCCGACAAAGTACACGTGTGGGCCGGTATCAACAGACATGGACGAACGAGACTGGCGATTTTCACTGTTATAATGCGGAAAGAATTTTTTGCTGACGAGATCCTTCAAAACTACCTTGTCCCTTTCGTTCGCGAAGCGTACCCTGATAGCAACTGCAGGTTGCTACAGGACAGTGACCTGAAGCACAATAGCCACTATGCCCAGGCACTCTTGGACAGAGAAGGGATCACCAGAAAGAGTGGACCAAGCCTTCATCAACCGCCAGCTGGACAACCTGCAACATGTCATTCCGGCAGTAATCGCAAGCTGAGGTGACGTCACGAAATACTGAAATAACACAAACGGTTCTTTTCAGGACCACTATTATTCCAAGAAAGAACACAGAGTATTAATACTCTAGATGATGTAATAAAGATTTCCCTCACCCACAACTCTCGCTAACCTCACACAATGTCATAACCTTTAATTATGTTTAACTAAGTGATTTTTTCTTTTAGGTTTGGAAACATACTGTCATTCTTACATGATGATATATAATCGTTTTTTAACTCTTTGGGTATAATTATTATAATGCGAACCTATAATTATATAGGATCATCTTGAAAAAAAAAAGAAACAAACAAGAAATCAAGATTTGACTTGAAATGAAATGCATACTTCCATAAAAAAATACTATGACAAGAGTTATAAAAGGGAGAAGTAGAAAAAAATGAAATAAACTTGTTCCTTTTGAACAAGATTGCAAAATATCTGTCAGGAGAATAGCAATCTCCTCAAGAATTGGCACAGAGAAGGTGAAAAGGAAGTTAAGAAGAAAGTGGAGGAAAGACTAAGGGAAACCAACCGCAAGAAGAATTAATTTTTCTGATAGTTAAGAATTTATGTATATCATATGGTAAAAAGAAATGATTGGACAGAGAATTGTGAACGTTAGTACCAAACAGTATAAATCATGTTAATTATGCTCACACATGTAGTAAGTGTGTAAAAATAAAGAAGAAATAAATAACACTGACCTTCAGTCTATCAGAAAAAAAAACAACAACTCTACTCTCTCTCAAGAGTAAAATTAGCTGTAGCTTTGGGGGAAGCTAGGTTCACCAAGGGGCAGCAAGCAGTTGCCGACTTAATAGAGGGACAAAAAATCTTACTGGGACAATTCAAAAGACCCGCCCATGCCAAGCATGGGATGCAATATGAGACAGACAATGAGAGAAAAAACTAGAAATGTCGCTACGGCGACTGATGCCTCCGCCATAATGCATGATTCTCCCAATAGGTGTATAGTACAATGTCTTGACAATGTGTGATGACAGTTTCACATAACTGGCAAAATATCGAAATAACAGGTTTGTCAGAAATATCTTGAATGTTCACTTTCCACGAACTGGGTTTGCTATAATTGTCTATTAAAGAGTGCAGGTACACATATTTGGGGAATTGAAAATTTTTACTTGACTTCTGACCGACCTTATTATAAGTTTATGCATTGAGTATAATTTTCAAGGTATGAAGAAAGAGTGTAATTACAGTACAAAATATTTTTTTTTTCATTTAAACCTGACCTTTGACCCTTAACCTTTGACCTTTGACCTTCTGGCTGGAAATTTCCAAGAAAATCTCCATCAAGTAATACATGTACATATATTAAACACTTTTAAAACTAATAATGCAATCATTGCATATACTAGTATACATGTATGAGGGAAATACAGTAGTAACATTTTGAGGAGTTGACCTTGACCTTTGAACCCCCTGACTATTGACCCATGACCCCTAAATTCCCTAGATAATCCCTGCCTGTCAGTACATGCACATGTACCATGTTCCATGAAGATACATTGAACCATTTGCGAGAAAAGTGATATTGCAACATTTTCACCTAACCTTTGACCTTTTCACCTTTGACCTTATGACATGAAACTCTCTCTGGAGAATCCTTACGCAGTAGTACATGTCTACACTAAGTTTCAAGAAAATAAATGCGGGCATTGCATAGATATGGGGGAAATAGCAACATTTTTAGCATTTGACCATGACCTTTTGACCTTTGACCTCTTGTCAATGTCACTAGAATCTACTCAACTAATTGTCCCATCATACATCATCCTTGGACCAAGTTTGGTGAAAGCAGCTTCATCCAGTTTTGAGTTATCACATAAACAGATAAATTTTAGGATTTGACCTTGATCTTTGACCTTTGACCTCTGTCCAATTTCACTGAAAAACTAATCAAGTAATTGTCCCATCATACATCATCCTCCAACAAAGTTTGGTGAAATTTGCTCCATACAGTCTTGAGTTATCGCGTAAACGGATACAATTTCATGATTTGACCTTGACCTTTGACCTTTGACCTTTAGCCGATTTCACCCAAAATCTTATCAAATCGTTGCCCCATCATACTTCATACTTGGACCAAGTTTGGTAAAATTCCAGTAAATATTACTCAAGTTATCGCGTAAACGAAAGCGGACGGACGTACGGACGTACGTACGGACGGACGGACAACCCGAAAACATAATGCCTCCGGCACCACTTCGTGGCGGAGGCATAAAAAAGGAAAGCCAGAGCAGTAGCGAATGTAGCAATCAATGACAGTTAACATCAACAGGAAGGCATTACAAGTGCAAGTAGCAGCTTGGTTTGGACATTCTAGTCATTACACATGAATTGTATGTTGTTGATTTTTTTTATCCTTTTCTTTGGCTTTTGCACAAATTTCAAGGTAAGGTCTATCTGTTTATAAAACAGTTCACATTATACATTTGTATGTGCCATTAAAAATAACTTCAAACCACACAATACAAGTTCGACTGGGAAGAGCACTGAGAGAAAAAAAGTGTTTTTTTTTTTCTAAAACTGTGTTCTATTCATAACTTTTAATAAAAATCACACAATATTGTGCTTTTGAAACATAAAACTTCAAATCAAATATTCCTTACAGAAAAAGAAAAAAAAAAACATTACCGCCAGTGTGTTATACTGCCCTCTTACGGGCAGTGTTTGAGAAGTATGTTAAATTGTTGTTGTACAACCTTCGCCCCTTTCGGCCGGCAGTTTGTGTTGCGTGAGCATAATAAAGATTGCTTAAACCTTAACTATTGTGACTGGTTATCCATCCCCGAACGATGTTCTTTTAATGGCGTGGTGGCAGCTACATGGGATCAAGTACCCTGCTCTTCCCTCATTACCGATGGATTTTATGCATGATATGGCAGCCAGTCGGTCGGCAAAACGTGTCGTGATAGGTAGTTATTGTTTGCTCGCATCTGCTGTAGTCCCATACATAGCCCTTGAATGGCTGTTCCCTGTCCCCTCTTGAGGCAACGACCTCGCACCCAGGCCCGAGAGAGAGGCCGCCCCTACCAGTACCAGTATTCTAACCGGAAGTACAATGTACCAGGTACCTTACAGTGTTTGCGATTCTGAGTCAATTCAAATCAAAAGAAATGAAAGCAATGAATGGATGACTGAGGATGATTATGTCGGTCTTGATTATGATGATTTCTGTGACGATTATGATGATGAAAGTTATGACAGTTGTGATGAGCCCTTTGGGGACCCTAACCAACCTCGTCCCCATGAGGATCTAGTATTGCATGCTACTCGGTATGATGGCGTCAATCCAAGTTCATGTAGCATTACTCCTCGTCCTGTCCCTATGTGTATGAGTAGTCTTGGTGTCAGTGAGTCCAGTCGTTCTAATGTTAGACATACAGTTCACAGTTGCCCAATCTGTCTCGTGGCCAACCGCCCAAACCAGCATCACATCAGTGATTGCTCATTCCTACCAGAGCATGAAAGAGATGTCATTACATGTGCTCGCCAAGCGGCGTCCGTCCTTGGCTACTCTGATTCCCTGTGTCCATATGACAATTATCTGGATGATTATGATGAGCTAGATTCAGAATGTGATTTCTCAGAAGTTGATGAATGTTTTGATGATCTTCATGACAGTGCTTTGGCTACAGATATTGTCTGCTTGTCTGCTAGGGTATGTGTTGCTGATTCAAACAGTACTAGTCTTGGAGATGCAAAGGATATGTCAGATTTAGACAGGTCAATAGGGTTTCAAGACAATTCTTACTGCTATGATCGTGGCTCATCGCAGTCGGATGAGCTCCACTTCCGGGTTGATCAGTCACCACAGTGTCCAGTAGATAGTCCCTCGGTGTTGCCTGAAAAGGCCTGTATGTCTCCCTACATTGATCTTGACCATGGTCAACAGACTATCCGGGTTACTCTTGCCAGTGGTTCTCCACAGAACTCCATTGGCTATTCAGTATTCAAGAGTCTTGGAGGTGTTTTTACGGACTCTTCTGAGGCTTATCCAGTTGACCATTCTTCACCGTATGCAGTTGTTGGAGGGACGTGCCTAACACTTACCAGAGATGGAAAGGCATTTCTCTTTGAAGGGTTAGTTGTTGACTCTCCGGATGTTATAGTTGAGGCAGGCATTCCGTTCATAGTGTTGCACGACATTACCATCCGTCCCGCAAAGCGCCGTATCACAATTGGTGATGGACCTTCGTACACCTATGGTCCTGATCCTCCGCCAAAGGCAGATATTCGGCTTTCCCGTACACCTCCGATGTCTCTCAGCCTTCCCCGGTACAACCCACCTTCATTCATCTCAAATAATGTGACCGAACCTTCACCAGCCAGCAATGGTCACCACCAAGGCATAGGCCTATGCCCCCGTTCCCAGGATGCTGAGCCTGAGCGTCAGTGTCTAGCTCAGTCGGAGCTAGCCATCATTCCAACCTCTGAGATGAATGACACCATCCCTGATATCACCGACGATGATTCCTGTGATGCCCTAACCACACCTCATCATCTCTCTGGCTGGCCAGCATGTCAGCCATCTTCAGATGTCAATAACCACTGTTCCTTGGACACCTCACCCACTGATGAGCTTCCTCAGGATGTTCTCAACATCAGTGTTGGTAGCATCACCTCTCCCCATCAACACGGTGGTCCCCCAGACCATCCTCGCCTTATCGAGATCACTGACCCTCCTGGGCGCCCCCCAGATGCATCCAGTGGGCCCCGTGCCTTCACCAATGCCTCCACACCTGGAGGTACATCTCGCTTTCCACGGCGTGAGAAGATTACTGCACGTCATTTTCATCTTCGCACACCTGTGATGTCTCCAACCTCAGACATTGCTTCCACCCCTCGACCAGGTCTCTCCACATGCTTGCATGTAGGACCCCCTCCTGGCCGTCCTCCAGACATTGACTGTTTATTCAGAGGCTTCATAACCTCCACTTCTGACCTCGGCTACCGGATGTTTCTGGACTCTGACTTGTGAACTGAACTGTGTGCTACATGCCTGCTTTACCTCTATAAGTTTTGTTAGGCTTATATATTTATGCATGTAATAGGATAAACTGACTGCTTTCAGTGAAACTAGGATATCCCAGGTTATGAGATATTTTTTACTGCAATTTACAATGTACAGGTGTATGTGAAATTAGTACTTAGCAGTGAGAAAAGAACTTGCGATGCATAAATTTGTGATCTAGAAGTGCAGTATTATGTTTTTTTGTCCAAGGTAATACATGTATTGTACATTTTAGTTGACAATAGTATGTTAGTTACACCAGAACTTCTTCAGACAACAAGTGAAGTTTGTGTGAATTGTATAGTACTTGTACTGCAACTCATTGATATTTTCAACAGTGTTGGAAATGTTAAGTTTGTGTTTATTTATGTTTGTTTGTTTTTATTTATGTTTGTTTGTTTTTGTGATTGTATGTCATGAATCTATGCATGTATTTTTTTTTCAAGAATATTACAGACTTGATAATATTCTTGCTATACGGTCTTGAGTGTTTTGCATTGATTCTGATTCACTTTTGTGTACAGAAACAGTACATGAATATTGTTATTGGACGCCAGCAGTATGTACATTGCGTAGACAGCCGGGTGATTTGAACATAGCAAGTTTTGTAAAATCACATCAATATGTTTACCCTTTTTATGTATGTAGCATACATACGATGGTTTTGATGACAACTCAGTACGTATAAGACAGTAGGCCTATCCTTATGTTTTTGTCTTTGCCTTTGAGTTTGTGCAATGTGTATGATTCTTAGAGTTCTTTCCTGTGTCTTATGTTAAAAACATATTGCACACATGTAGGAGAGGTGAGTTTTCATCATACAGGTGTATTATTTTCGTTTGATTTCTATTGTTGCACAGACAAAGGTAGAACATCAGTAACAATGTTATTGATAAAGAAAAGATGGATGTACGTATGATAATTTGTAATTACATGTTCATGATATGTATGATAGTACATTGTACATGGCTCATAGTTTTGATGTACCTATCACTCATTTGTTTGTTTTTCTTATATACGAATTATGTGCCAGGTCAAATTGTATTGAGTGATGCAGATGTAGGATTCTATTTTTGATGCATACTGTACAAAGCAACAGTTCATATAGTGATACACTTCAAGGACAAATTATGTTTAGGAAGTTTGAGTATGTTTTCAAAAGTATAATACAGGTGTATTTGGTCACTGTTTATTTCTGATAATTTGTTTTCTTATGTCACTTCTTTTTAATGAATGTATTGTTGTCAGTTGTTCTGTTTGGAGTATGCCAAAGGGTTTTAATAACAACTCACATGATAAGTTGATGATGATACTTCGGTTTTATATTGCTGCATAAGATGGGTGACTATTTTCAGTGGCTTTTATGTACATGACTCGTTTGTGTTTTACTCATACCAATTTGCATATCGGGCATTATAATGAATACACACCATTGTTGTTTTCCATGCCATATACTATTTACTTAACTTGTAATGTGTTTATGCCTTAACTTGATTTATCTAGGGATTTTTGTTTCTGTCCTTTTGGGGCCTATAGTTGGTCATCTATTTGGTTCTGACAGCATTGTGTTTCTTTGGGGGATTGTAAAGGACCGACAGCTATGGTGTGGTGTTTATGTACTGTTGTTTCACATTCCATCAGAAGAAAAGTGATTACAGCTGTATGTTATTCATGTACAGTGTTTGATAGTGTTGTAACAAGAGTGAATGAGAATGTGGATATCATGGTACTTATGTACAGTAGTAATCTTTCATGTTGTGAGAAAAGGTAGAATGTGAGAGAGTTAGGTATGGATTTGATAGTTGACATTGTGAAATATTTTGTTTTCTTTACAGCGTAAGGTAGTTGATTTTACAGTTGTGTTAAGTGTCATTTTTTTTTTAATAATTGGTAGAATATACATGAAGGCACATGTATAGCATAGATTATTGTTACATTTGTATGCACGTGATTCTAATTGTTGGTCCAATGAATAGGTATATACAATACTGTATAGCAGTGCTGATTACAGCTAATGTAAAGTTAATGTTTTATATTAGTTAGTTGCCAGTCAGTTCATACATGCTTTTGGAGACATTGAGTCTATATCGGGATAATGTTTGTGTCAGTGTTATCAAATCACTGACTGTTCGTAACATGGTCTACCTATCCATGCAATTAGTCGGAAGTTTGACTGGCTTAATTCCACACACATTCCTGGCATATTGAATGTGCATGATTATTCGAATGCCAAGTGTTTTCCTTTCTGTTATGTACAAGAAAAAGACAGAAAGAAGAAAGTGATTGCGCCAGTGTGTTATACTGCCCTCTTACGGGCAGTGTTTGAGAAGTATGTTAAATTGTTGTTGTACAACCTTCGCCCCTTTCGGCCGGCAGTTTGTGTTGCGTGAGCATAATAAAGATTGCTTAAACCTTAACTATTGTGACTGGTTATCCATCCCCGAACGATGTTCTTTTAATGGCGTACATACTTGTACACTCATGTAACTCGACATGATCACTGCTTAAACAATGCTCAGTACAATTACAGAGAGAAATTCACAAATTTCTTTCACTCTCTCTTTTTACCTACAGTGTCGGCCTACCCCGGGAGTGCTGCCAACACTCCTCCATCAAAATCAGGAAGCTCTGCAAGAGCGATCAGAAAGACATCCGCCCAAGTCAGTAGATACTCAAAAAAGATACAGTACTTGCAACTCCAGTACTACACGCAACTCAGTAGGCACCCAAATTGGGTGATTTTGACATTGTCGGGACATGAAGAGATATTTCAGTTGTCTGGGAGCATCCTGCAGAATTAGGGCAACTTAGAAGCTCCACACTGGTGCTCTTTAAGAATACAGTTGTATAAAAGAAGATAAAGAATAAAACAAAATATCCTCCAAAAAAAAAAAATCAAAGTCTCTCCTATCCATTCTGTTTTCACACACTTGCAGACAATTTTCACCCATATACTGCTCGGTAAGTCTATCCCGATGGTGAGTTTTTTCATTTTGAAATTTTGTTCATGTATGTAAAGAAAACAAAATGGAGACTAATCACCATGAAATTGTTTGTTTTTTCTTTTGAGGTCATACACTCCAAAAGTTTTTGATAAAAATCACTTTCATTTAAATTTTGTGACTATTTTCCTACTACTTTAGGAAGATTGTTTGTAAGAAAAGTGTCTACGGGGGAAAAATAGAAGTATGTTTTGACCCATCAGTTTTGAGCTTGGCTATCCAGCAGGAGTCCGGGCAGGTTTCGAAGTCCAGGTATCTGTCATGGCACCAATTACTTCCTGAAGAGGATACACGACTCACCACTGCGTAGATTGCTTCAATCTGCCTCTAGATGGCGCTGTATCATGCCCCGCACTTCGGTGATGTGCAACTGTTGCTGTAGTATAGCAAGTATGAGAGTTCTTATTTATAACATTTTTACTGTACTTCTCCGGAAGCTTCTTGCCATTTTACACAATAAAATACTTTAAGTTGTGTGGTTTTCCCGAAGCTAAACTTGAAAATGTCCACTGGTATTTGGGCAGAAATTTTAGTGTACACTTAGTGTCAACTTTTATGCAATATTTAACCAAGTGACACTCAGCAACATGTTCCAATTGAAGTGTGATTAAGTAGCATACTTTTCATATTGTTGTCCAACAATATTCTTCCAAGGACACAAAAATCCACCTTCTGCAACTTGTGCAGTGTTGATTTATGAGCAAAATTCATAAACATGAGATTTGAGGGATGTGATCATCACTAGCAACATTATAACTGTCTTTAATAGCAACAACCTATATCTTATCAAAAATATGATTACAACCATTCGTAGACCAGGCAACTACTGTGATCAACATTACACACTGTTAATTTCCTGATCATGTCCATGTGTATTGGAAGTTTGTCAAGTACCATTATTTCAATGAGCCTCACCACATTAACGGCATCATTGTCAAGGCAAGGTTTTTTTTACAAATACAGTGTATCTAGGAGAACCTCAGCAGAGGAAGTATGACTCAAAAAAACATAATCCTCTCAGCATCTCTCAGGACTGACTTAAAAAATGAAAAATATACAAAGAATGGCAGTGTGCGATGGAAAAACATTAATTGTTCAAAGAAAATACTGCCATCTACGGACTGGAACACTGTAAAAGACAATAATTTCACGAATTGGAGCCGACAGCCTTTTATGCAACACAAAATTTTCGCGAGTTGCCTCTTACACGCAATGTGTATAATGTATACAACTTTCACATGCATTTTAATTTCGCGAATCTTGGCTCTCGCGAAATTCATGAAATCAAAATGCACACGAACATTCCTCATTTTACAGTTGATGGACTTGCACAATCTTACCATGAGTGTCGTGTCCCGATTTCTAACCCGCACGATTCCCGTTTTGACTGTGTTTTCATTCAAGAGGATGGTGAAAGGGACTCCCATTTCGTCGAACCTGACATGGAGGGGATAAGGCTACATTTTAATAGTTCCTTGGACAGACTAGTCATTCACATGGATATATAAAATGGTTCATGATGAGATCTAATGTCATGACATTTTATTTTCGAGCACAATGACACTTCAAGTCATCATAATATTGCAATACAACTTTCTAATTCCTAAGATTATTAACATCACTCCTGACTGAGGTTTGTTCTCAAAACCTCTTCCCGGGTAACATTCTTGTAGCTATAGTACTCACTACACCACAAAAATCTGTCGTTTCCTGGGATTTTGAAGTAAGGGTCTTGCCACACCATGGCTTTATCACCTGTACCTCCTCTTGACAAAGTAATACAGTAACTTGTTAAACAAATAGCTCTTTTTCCACCCATTCAGAGCAGAAAGGCAAATTTGCAGCAGACAGAATTGAAGGTCAAGAGTGGGTGGAAAATACATTTATATGTAATGGAGGCACTAAGCATACATTCATTTGTGGACAATACAACTATGAAGCAGACGTTAATTTATGCCAGTGATGTCATAGGCGAGAGCCTAGCTCTGATTAGTCAAAACATAGCTTGGGCAGTAGAGGGCGCTTGCATTTCGCAGCCTCAACACACGTGAAACAAGAGAGTTGTGTCGCCACCAGAAGTCACTGTTAATTTGCTGTTCTTACGTCAGCCCAATGTTGTAATTAGACAATTACGGTTGGATATGAAAACTTAATGTTTAATCGTACCCATGGTAAAAATGTTATATTTAAGTTCTAAAATATTTGGTTTAAAATTGATATACAAATTGGTTATGAATGTGACTGAACAATGTGCAGTGGTAAAGTACATGCAATGCACAGGAGTCAATGAGAGATGTGTATAGGTTACGGTGCAGTGCGGTTCGGTGTAGTTAACTTATGGAAGTTGTTGATATGATTATGTACGAGAGTCGTAACACCTTCGGGCTTGACCGAGAAAGAAATTTAGTAACAAATGAAAGATATATGAACGATAAAGGTGTGAAAGCATAAAATAGGTCAAAGGGTCACTGAGTTAGCTGGCCTATGATATCTATAGCATGACAAAGGGTTTCATGATTAGAGGGAGCTCGGTACAGTGGAACCGCTATAGAACAAATAGGACAAAATGCCTGATATGGCAAACTAATTTCTCTGGTCAGGGCCAGGTTAATTTCTTTCCTTAGATATTGTTTATTTATTGATGCAGAAAGACATTGGAATTGACAAACAATAATTGTGGTCCAAAGGATCTGGTTAGAAAGAGTTTCCACTGTACACAAAGATCACTTGGATTTGCAAGGATGACATTACATTGTTATGTCTTTAGTTTAGTGCAAGATCTTATATTTCATGACCAAATAAGTAGAGTTAGTTGTCCCTTTGGTCAGGCTGCTAATTTACACACAAGGTAAAGTAAGCATACACTGTACATGTGAGTTTATTTCACACATGACACATTATGGTGTCTGTCATTGTCAAACTTATTTATCTGATGAGATGCAGATGCTTATTATCGTTTTATTTCTGTCATTAAATCCAAGGTTGAACCTTGCCCGATTGGACATGGTAACATCACTTTGGGTGTCAGCAGTGATTTTTGGTACTGGTTAAATAGCGTCACCTACAAACTATACCGCAAAAAGCACCAAGTGCATCTAAAATTGGATTAGTCGTGCTCACATTGTGTAGTAGTTCTCAAGCGAGGGTGCCATTTCCAAAATGCAGCGGATGTTGATGCCAGCCTTGCGGAACTCCTTTCCCAAATAGTCGCAGAGCTGCAGTAGAGTTAAAGAACATTAAAAGATGCAAAGATTTCTGATAGACTCACCAAGTTCAATGATATCATAAATAACATTAAAAACTAGAAATGTCGCTATGGCAACTGGTATGCCTCTGCCTTAATGCATGGTTCTCCTAATAGGTCTACAGCACAATGTCTTGACAATGTGTGATGAGTTTCACATAATTGGCAAAATATTAAAATGACAGGTTCGTCACAAATGTGTTGAATGTTCACTTTCCTTGAACTAGGTTTAATTGGATGGATGGCTATACTGCCTAAGAGCACAGGTATTAGGGGATTTGAGGATTTTTACTTCACTTTTGACCCTTTTATTTATAAGTCTACATATTGATTAAACTTTCAAGGTATGGAGAAAAAGTGTAATTTCACTATCAAATAGTAATTTTTTTTTGCATTTTAACTTGACCTTTGACCCTGGTCCTTTGACCCTACAATTCCAAAGAGAATCGCTGTCAGGTAAAACATGCATGCAGAACTGTAGATATGTACTAAGTTTCATGATGATACCTTGAGTCACCTTCGAGATATGGACCAAGAAATGAAATTTAGCACTTTCACTTGACCTTTGACCTTTGGGCAAGAAACTTCCAAGAGAATCTCTATTGGGTGATACATGTATATATCAAGTTTCAAGAAAAATTGGGCAGGTATTGTATTTGAATATGAGGGAAAAAGTGAAATTATGAGGAGTTGACCTTGACCTTTGACCCCCTGACCTTTGACCCCTGACCCCCACATTCCCTAGATAATCACCGCTAGTCAGTACATGCGTATGTACTAAGTTCCATTAAGATAGCTTGAACCATTGCCAAGATATGGAGAAAAAAGTGAAATTTTAACATTTTCACTTGACCTCTGACCTTTGACCTCATGACTCGAAACTCTCTCCGGAGAATCTTCATTTGGTATTACATGTATACACCAAGTTTCAAGAAAAAACCTCCAGGAATTGCATAGATATGGTGGAAATAGTGAAATTTTGAGCATTTGACCTTCACCTTTTGACCTTGAGCATGTGCCCCAAAAATATGATAGGCACAACTTCGTCCACTCATGCATATACATACCATTAGGATACCTTAAACGATTTTTTAGTTACGCTGTCCACAAAATTCATTACGGACAGACGGAAGGACGGACGGACGGACACTTCGTGGCGGAAGCATAAAAAGATTGCACAACAACTTTCTAATTCCTCAGATTAATGATATCATTGAGTAGGAAGTCAATAAGTGAATAAATTATAGATTTCTTTCAAGAGTTGTTACACTTTCAATCTTTGACTCTGTGTCATCCCCTGCAACCCCATCAAACAATATGTAATAGAAGATACATTTTAAACTGCTCATATGATGAGATTGTATTAAACTATATTGTATCACAAAATCAATGTATACTTTTATTTTCATATTTTGCATGCCTATTTCCTGCGTAACATTCTGTTCATGAAAAAGCTGCAGAAGCTGATAAATAAAATAAAAGATGAAATGAAATAAAAGTGAATACCTCTCTGAGTTCTCGGGTGCCCCTGAGTGGAAGAACCACCACCTTCAGTGGGGCCAGTCGGAGGTGGAGGCGTAGGATTTCCCTCACCACCGCCTTGCCCCGCGTGTCTGTCCGGCTCTTCTCCTGGTATGCATCCAGCAGGAGGGCAAGTAGTCCCGCCTCCAGGGACGATGTGGTCTCTATCAGATGGGGGATGACCATCTTCCGTCCATCCTTGCCCTGTAACGTGGAATGACACCATGAGAGAATTTACAATGAACTTTACGGTTCACAAGTCAATCAATACAATACAGTGGACTCCTGTTATTACAACGTTCTCGGGACTGGCAATTTTCTTTTGTTATACAGTCAAACTCGGATACCTCGACGTCGGATAAGCCGAATATCACTTACCTCGGGGGCAAAATGAAAGTCCCGACTGTTCCTATGGAGTTTCCGTGTATTAAAATTCGCGTAGCTCGAAAAAAGATAACTCGAAGTTCGGTTACCTCGAAGTGAAATCTACTGTCCCGATCTTAATTAACTTATTGTTTTTCCCAGCATGTTGCTCGAATCGAAATTGCAAACACTCAGCATCTCCGATTAAGCGCGCGTGGACAGCGAAGACATGTCACAAATGTTTTCACACTCGATTGTAAATATTCTGAGACCAGAACAATCGCGCGCCTAAGAAGAAATACCCGATACACAGCTGACAAGGAAAATCCCCAACACCTACCAACACACGTACATGGTATGCACATAGCACCCGTGCCAATGGAGTGCTTTACGATAGCACTACGCGCTGCCCCATCATTTGCTTTTCTTTAACCACTGTGTTTTGATTTTTGATCGAGACAGTCATACCGTGCGCGTAGATTTCTCAACCGTCGGGGCGCACCTGCTTACGTTGACAGTTATCTTGCCATTAATCACGCTCCACTGTCAAAACATCAATCTCCCTCGTAGTGCCTTTTTTTAAACTATTTTTTTTTTTGCCTTTCACGAAGTTAACTTCCCCGAGAACGCAAGCACTGAAACTTTTTTTTTTTCCAGCAATGCGATTATGAAAATCTGGAAGTATAGGCCGATCACAATGAAGAAAAGAATACACAGGGCTCCGCACTAAGTTTTATCGGGCCACCAATATCATTGATTTTTATTTTCTGGTGGTCGAAAGTAAAATCTGGTAACAAAAAAAAAAAAAAAAAAATCAGGAAAAACATTAGAAAAACTAAATCGGTCCTACTAAACATAGACAAATTAATATTAAGCATTATTGAAGTGATACAGATGCCCATGTCTAAAACAAATGAATAGAAAATTCAATCATCTTGCTCTGTGTTTAAAGATTTGACAAATAGGCGTAGAGATTATTTAAAAAGTTGATGCCCATTATATTGAGGAGGTCAAAACTTACGTTTGAAATGAGAAAATGGGAGCATTTGCTGACATTTGTCAGCATCCGACATTTGTTTTAGCATTGTAAAAAGCCGAAAGTTACCGTTATTCATTTTTAAATGTAAAAGCAAACAACCGACATTCATTTTAGAATCTTACGGAGCTGAATACTATCCTAATCCATTTCCAAACGTGAAAGCAAACATCCGCTATTTGTTTTAGCATCTAACTGAGCGGATTAATACCATTAATCATTTCCAAATGTTAAAGCAACAATCTGTTATTTATTTTTGCATCGTACGGAGCAGAATATTACCGTTATTCATTTCAAACATCCGACATTTATTTCATTATCGAACGGAGCCGAATGTTACTGCTGTCCACTTCCGAAAGTGAAATGAATCATCTGACAATTATTTTATCATCGCACGGAGCCGAATGTTACTGTTTTTCATTTTTGAACGTCAAGGCAGACATCAGACATTTTGGACCATGAAACGTATAGCTGAATGTTACTGATATTTATTTCGAAATGTACCGTAGCAAATATCCAATATTTTTTTATCATCGTATGGGGCAGAATGTTACTGCTATTCACTTCCAAACATGCCAAACGTAAAAGCAATCAATCGACATGTATTTTAGCATCTTCCGGAGCTGAATGCTATTGACATTTACTTTCGAACGTAAAAGCACACATCCGGCATTTATTTTATCAGCGTACGGAGTTGAATATTATTGTTATTCACTTCAGAACATCAAAGCAAACATTCGACATTTATTTTAGCATCTTCCGGAGCTAAATGTTATTGCAATTTACTTTCGAACGTAAAAGCAATCATCCAGCATTTATTTCATCATTGTCAGGAGTTGAATATTATTGTTACTCTTTTCCGAACGTCAAAGCAAACATCAAACATTAATTTTACCATTAAACGCAGCTGAATGTTATTGTTATTCATTTCGAAATTTAAAAGCAAACATCAGACAGTTATTTTAGCATCATTAATTATGGACATGATGGAGCAGAATATTACTGCTATTTTCTTCCGAACATAAAAACAATCATCTGACATCTATTTCAGCATCTTCCGGAGCCGAATGCTGTTGCTATTTACTTTCGAAAGTATAAGGAAACATCCGACATTTATTTAACCATCGTACGGAGTTGAATGTTGTTTTTCATTTCCGAACGTCATAGCAAAAATTCGACATTTATTTCAGCGTCTTCCGGAGCCGAATGTTATCCTTATTCATTTCCGAACGCAAAATCAAATATCTAACATTAGTTTTAGCACCATACGGAGCTGAGTCTTATCGTTATTCATTTCCAAAAGTATGAGCAAACATCCGACATTTATTTTAGTATCATACCGAGTCAAATATTACCGTCATTCATTTCCACAATTAAACGCAAACCCCTGACATTCATTTTAGCATCTTACGTAGCTGATTGTTACCGCTGTTCATTTTCAAAACTAACGACAAACATCTGATTTTTTTTTTTTTTTTTTTTTTTTTTTTTTGGTGGCGCGATCGGGCCACCAAAATCTTTTTTTCTGAAATTTTGATTTCATTTCCGATTTTCACTCAATTCATTCATATAAAAGTTGATTCAATTCAAGTTGACAAGCATGCAAACAATCAGTAGGCGCTATAACAGACACCATGTTGAACATCGATAAACATCGGATAAGTCGAAGAAAATTCGACGTACGCGTACCTCGAAATTCGCGTACGTCGAACCATTTTCTTCAGTCCCGACGAATTCGAGGTATCCGAGTTTGACTGTATTTAAATTTCGTTATAACTACACAAATAAACGATAAAAAAAAAAAAACAGAGAAAGGATCATGTTGCAGCCTGAATTCTTATTTCGTTGTAACCAGAATTTCGTTATGGCTTTGTTCGCTATAACGGGAGTGCACTGTATGAAAGTTGCTAAAGTGAAAAGTCACTGAACATCCATGAAGACTTTACTTCCACAGAATTGAAGCCCATTTATAACAGACCAGTTACAAAAGTTGTCCACTTAAAAGTGAAATGCCACTTAACATCCACTGTGACTTTACTTCCAACAAAAATGAAGCCCATTTACAACATAACTGTACAAGTTTCAATTGCATTGGACATAAGATAGCGATGTTATCAAATTCAAAGATTCAAAATTTGTCACAAAAGCGATCTTCATCTTCAACACATATGCAAATATGAAGAGGTGATGTCATAACATAATACATCTCCTGCTATCTTGCACAGCTATCTTTCCTAACTGAACTCCTCAATAGAGTTAAAAAAGAAGAAATTGTTGTCTTTGCATGAAGTTGTTGTATTGTAGTAATTCCTGAAAGACAACCTAATGGGAAGGGAGTTGTTATTACTTAGTACTAAAATCATGATTCTGAAATATTTCTGCAAGAATCTCATCAGACAGATGATGACATTACTGCCTCGTCTTGTGTGGTTCACACAGTTATCATTGTTTCAACCAAAATGTAACTTTACACATTCTATACTATTTAATTTCATGTAAAAATTTACTGAAATTTCCTTTATTCTGGTAGTCTGAACTTACTCTCATGAAGATATTTTAATGTGGGAGCATGGATAGTCATTTCCTTTTAACTTTTGCACTCACATGAAAGGTGCCTAATAATCATTTGTGGAATAACAGATTTCTCGGGCAGAAACAGGACTGTTGGATGAAAAGGGATGCATTACGGGGAAAGGGGATAAAATTTTGAAGTTTATACATGTAGCTACCTGCAAGTCAGCCTTTGATTCAGCCTGCAGTCGTTCCACAGGGGTGCTCCCGTGATTGGCTATTCTCTCAATCGTGTCTACTCCCCACGGGAAGGTGAACTGGATCTCGGCCCACTGCACGTGACCGGCCGTCTTGATGTCTGTGGCAGTGAAGCCTGAAGGCACCCCTGCAAACTGCATTCAAGTGGTACAGATATCATTTGCCAAGCTCAGATACCAACTCATTTCGCCCGCCAACTATCAAGCATTTTCAATGAGAACCATATTTGAAAAAAAAAGTTACATAATTAGACAATGCTCTATCATTGGATGACATTCGTACATACATAAATTATGTGCAGTCTTCTATGACACTATATGCCTTGTTTCTCACAAGATTGATGTCTTGCACTTCATCTTCCTATCCTTTGAAATAACAGCCAAAACAAGAACAACAACAACAAAACCCTTACTTCCAGACAACACCTTAATATCCTTTTAGGTTTAGGAAGATCTATACCGAAAGTTCTTTTTCTCCTCTTTGTTTTGCAATATCGAGAGCTAGTTGTATGATTTATGCAATCTGTGACCCTACATGACAACCTTAGTGAATGCCATAAATGACTGCAGGGTTCCGTAGCCAGTTTTAATCTCCAAACTTGGAAGGTGGCCCCGGAGGAAGAATTCTCACCTTTCTCCACCAGAGCAGCCGTTCCTTCTGCCAGGTGTCAAACCAGAGGGTAGATGTCTTTGGGGTGGAGAAGAAGTGCAGGGCCATCTCGGTTCTTTCAACGGCGCTATGAATAAAGAGCAAAGTGATTCATAAGTACAGCAGAACCTTGTTAAACAAGAGGTCAGATATGAACAAATGCTCCTATATAACAAGTTAATTTTTTGCAGGTCCCAAATTTGTATTTTTTTGTTTTCATAACCTGATATAATAAGATAATTGTCATGGTTTTTAGGTCCTCTTTTTCACTAGGTTCCCCCTGTGCCAGCGAACCATTCCACCTACACTTAAATTATCTTCTAATCTGGCTCCCGTTCATTTACAAGTATCTCACAGCAGTTTGGCCCAATTAGGACCTGCCAAGTCGGGCATTTAGGCATCAAAAGCAAGAGGATTCCCAAGAGCTTTCAGGAAGTTGACTAGTGTGTTAGATGTATCTCAGTGGGTGATAACAAATCCCAAATGAGGGCAGGTTTGTGCATTCATTAGTCAGGACTCGTAAGAAAGAATGTTACTTTTCAGGAAGCTGCCTGCAGAAAAGGGAAGACTTGGCCACTCAGTATAGTCCTGTAATCCACTGCCCTGTGTGTGAAGTCAAAGGACTCCCACACTAGCTCCAAAATGGATATTTTAATACACACCCGTTTGGCATATCAAGCGGTGTACAGGTGACTTCTGATATAACGAAGTCCTAGGGACTGACAGTTGTTGTTGTTGTTTTTTTTTTTCAATACTGAAATTTCATAATAACCAAAAATAAAATGTACAAAGATATATGAGGTTATAATTTTGGGATGTGAATTTTACTCTGTTGTATCCAAAATTTTGTAATAACTGTGTTTGCTATAACGGGGGTGCACTGTATAACGATTCTCACTCTCACTTTGGTCACTCGCCCACCTGAAAATGAACCGACTGCTGTCCCCATCGCTGGAAGGCCTGCTGCGGAAGCAAGGACCAATCTGGGCTAGACCAAAGGGGAGTCTCCTGTGCAGGAGGCTGAGGGTGTTGGAGAAATGAGCGAAGGTACCTGCAATGGAGAAACAAAATTCCTTGCATCTATAATACAGCCATGCACCCGACATGCTATTTTAATTGCACAAACACATAAGCCCTTTGCAAGATCATTACCACAAATTGTTGTTTATACTGTGCACACAGTTATGCATACAGACATGGGATGGCAATAAGCTGGTTTCACAAAACATTCAGATCTTCAAGAAGACTTCTGGATGATTTTTAGATGTTTGCATTTGATGAACATCTATGAATTAGATATCTCTGGGTAGAATTTCAGAATTTATAGTGCTTGGGTTAAGGAATAAGAATATTTTCAAAATTCATAATAAATCACAATGAACAAGGGTAAAAGTATATAAGCTTCACAGAAGAATGCATGATTGGGTACTCAAGGAAGCAGAGCAAAAGAAAGCATGCATAAATTCCACACAGGTGAACTTCTTTAATAAGCAAGCAGTATTGTAATGGATTATGTTGGTACATTACTGGAAGATGTAAGCCTCCTCTTTCATCATTCTTGTTCAGTGTATTATTTTTAGTTTTTCACAGTATTGTTTATCATGCTCAAGGACCACAATAAATTCCACAAATTTATACATGGCATTATCAATTTACAGTTAAACTCGCATAAGTCGATCTTCTCGGGACTGAGCAAAACACATCGACTTAGGCGAGTTTCGACTTGTACGTAAGTCGAAAAAAATCGACTTAAAGTTACACCACACGTACATATGTATAATGTACATGTATGTTGTCTACTCTGGAGCCGAGAGCTGGAGCGGTGTGCCCGATATTTGCCCTTCACCAAGACACTTTATCCACATTGATGCAAGCCAGGGCTCCACACTAACTTTTATTTTGGTGGCCCCAAAATGATTGATTTTTATTTTTTAGTGGCCCGAAAAAAAAAAAAAAAAGAAGCAAAACTAAATCGGTCCTACGTTCGGTCCGAAAGTTACCGTTATTTATTTCTGATTGTAAAAGCAATCATCCACCATTTACAAGTATTTTAACACCTTCCGGAGCCGAATGTTGCCGTTAATCATTTTCAAATGTAAAAACAAGCAACCGACATTCATTCTAGGATCTTACGGAGCTGAATATCATCCTTATTCATTTCCGAACGTGAAAGCAAACATCCGCTTTTTATTTCATCATCTAAATGAGCCGACTGATACCGTTAATCATTTCCAAATGTAAAAGAAACAATCTGTTACTTATTTTAGCATCGTACGGAGCAGAATATTACCGTTATTCGATCTCCAAATTCAAAAGCAAACACCCGACATTTATTTTATGATCGCAAGGAGCCGAATGTTACTGCTGTCCACTTCCGAAAGTGTAATGAATCATCTGACATTTATTTTGGCATCTTCAGGAGTCGAATGTTACATGCTATTTACTTTCGAACGTAAAAGCGAACTTTCGGCAATTATTTCATCATCGTACTGAGTTGAATACCATAGTTATTCATTTCCGAACGCCAAAGCAAACATTCAACATTTATTTTAGCATCTTCCGGAGCTGAATGTTATTGCTATTTACTTTCGAACATAAAAGCAAACATAAGACATTCATTTTATCATCGGACGGAGTTGAATACTATTGTTATTCATTTCCGAACGTTAAAGCAAATATCAAACATTAACTTAACCATCAAACGCAGCTAAATGTTACTGTTATTCATTTCGAAATTTAAAAGCAAACATCCGACAGTTACTTAGCATCGTATGGAGAAGAATATTACTGCTATTCACTTCCGAACGTAAAAACAATCATCTGACATTTATTTTAGCATCTTCTGGAGCCGAATGTTATTGCTATTTACTTTCGAAAGTAAAAGCAAACACCCGACATTTATCTCATCGTCGTACGAAGTTGATTATTATTGTTATTCATTTCCGAACGTCAAAGGGATAATTCGACATTTACTTTAGCATCTTCCGGAGCTGAATGTTAATGTTATTTACTTTCGAACGTAAAAGTAAACATCCGACATTTATTTCATCATCGTACGAAGTTGATTATTATTGTTATTCATTTCCGAACGTCAAAGGGATAATTCGACATTTACTTTAGCATCTTCCGGAGCTGAATGTTAATGTTATTTACTTTCGAACGTAAAAGTAAACATCCGACATTCATTTCATCATCGTACGAAGTTGATTATTATTGTTATTCATTTCCGAACGTCAAAGGGATAATTCGACATTTACTTTAGCATTTTCCGGAGCTGAATGTAATTGTTATTTACTTTCGAACGTAAAAGTAAACATCCGGCATTTATTTTATCATCGTATGGAGTTGAATATCATTATTTTTCATATCCGAACGTCAAAGCAAACATTCGACATTTATTTCAGCATCTTCCGGATACTTTTTTTTAAATCCTTATTCATTTCCGAACGCAAAATCAAATCTCTGACATTCCAAAAGTATAAGCAAACATCCGACATTTATTTTAGTATTATACGGAATCGAATATTACCGTTATTCATTTTCAAAATTAAAAGAGCAAACATCTGACATCTATTCAGCATCTTATGGAACCGATTGTTACCGCTTCATTTCAAAAACTGAAGGCAAACATTCTGCTTTTTTGGTGGCCCGGCGTGCGTTTTTGGTGACCCCAGTCGCAAATTAACCATTCGCGAAATCGTGATTCGATTCGCGAAAAGACTCCGCTAAATATAAGGCATAGATCGCTACACTCGGCAGGGGCTACGTCGTCCTTTCACCAGGTCTCGTTACAAAACCAAAATCTCGCGTGAGTTCTTGCGTTACCTATCGTTAATGTTAACGAAACATCGTTAATTTGCGCTAGGGATCGTTACTCATCGTTGCTACAAACGTTAATTTTCCCGATCGTTAGTTTGCGTTACTAACGATTCAGGTGAAACCGCTTGTGTTAATGAAACGTTAATGTTTATTTACGCAGTTTCTTTTGGTATATACTGTATGTAAACAAAAACTGGCGTCTCGTGATTTTGACAGTGATTTATTACACAATAAAATCTTATTCGACTTAGGCACAGTGAATTCAATGGTTTTTCCGTGAAAGTGTTCTTGGAATTTCATCGACTTAAGCGAGTATTCGACTTAAAAAATTCGACTTATGAGTGAATTAATACACGTAAGTCAATGGGGAAAAATCGGGACTTTTTAAAATTATTGACTTGCGCGATTATTCGACATATGCGATGTCGACTTATGCGAGTTTAACTGTATGTACCAAATGACATAAAATCCTATAATTTGTCTGGAATGCCCATTTAAGGCCATTTATAGCTCAAATGCGTGATGATGATTCCCTATTTAGCCCAAATCTTTCTGCCTCCGGTCTGTGAAAGGGGAGGTGCTGCCAAATCAGGCAGGTTTCAGGAAAACCTCACACCAAGGTTGAAGGCCAGTTCAATTACACAGTGCATTATTATTTGACTGCAAAATAGATCAGTTCAATAATGTCTTCAATATTTGTGTTAGCTTGCTACTAAAGAAAGCTTCTGAAAGCAAAGCAAATTCTACCTTTTAGAACAGACATGAAAAGATAAATTTGCTGTTTTTTCTCACACACAACTAAAGCACATACCGAGCATGCTAAAAACAATTTTTACATTTCCAGAATTTCCAAGTCCAAAGCATAATATGGTGTTGCTACAGAGCATAAGAACTAAAATACAAAAATACTGACCAGGGCCCCATTCATAAAAAGTTGATACAATAGCAAGTCATGCTGGAATGGCAACTGTCATGGTAACAACAAGAATCAAGATTCCTACTTGGCTGTTGCTACTGGAAGTTGCCATTCCAGCAAGAGTTGCTATTCCTAACATCTTATATGAAACGGAGCCCAGATCTTGTGTAAACAAACTGTCACAAATGATCACATAAAAAAGATAGGAAATATTAAATACATCAAAGCTTGTTCCCAGATAAAGAAATACCTTGATGTAGGTCCCTCTGCAAACATGTTTCTCCCTCAACTTTTTCTCCAGGTTCCACACACCTGCAAGGGGGGTAGGGGCAAAACAGACCAATGTCATAGCAAATTTAACATTCTGACCATGACTGGAACAACAATTCAGCTTGGTATGGTATCCGAACCCTTTACCTTATTTCTTTCATAGAGGATTCGGAGTAGGTGTCTTGTACAAATTCACTGATATTTTTCTCAGTTAAAGGAGACCTCCGGATGATTTTCAAATTTTTACATTTGAACATATATAAATTAGTTATACTGGGTACAGAGTTTGAGGATTTATAATGATTGGGATGAAAAATAAGAATGTTTTCGAAGTTTATAACAAATTGCAATGAACAAGGATGATGACATGGCAGCCTCACCATAAGAATGCATGAGATGTGGCTAAAGGAAGCAGCACAAAAGAAGTAGGCATGCATAGATTACACACAGGTGAGCTTGCAAGCATGCGGTATTGTAATGGAATGACACTGCTACATTTCTGAGATATGTGAGGCTCCTATGTCATCATCTTTGTTCAGTGTAATTTGTTTAAGGTTTTTGAAAGTACTGTTTCTCTGCTCAAGAACCACAATAAATTCTACAAATTTATACATGAAGCTGTTGATTTATGTACTACATGATGTGAAATTATGAAAATCGTCCGGAATGCCCCTTTAAGCCAGGGAATATCTAGAAACTCTACACGTCACAGGTTCCAATTACAAGCAATACTTGGGATACAGTTTTTGCAAACATTAGTAGTTGCTCCGTGCGCCAAGTCCAGGGCACCCTTTTTTGATGTCAGCAGAAAGCTTTGCTGGTAAAGGATGCCAATTTTTGAATGCACAGAAGTGAACTGGTTATGGATCTACTGAATAAGCATTGCAGCATTAGACAAAATAGAGCACTGTTAATGCTAAACTTATCTGCAAATACTTGGGAAAGTGTGGGGGATATGGGTATATATTTTATTGACAACATCTGTATTTCATCAATTCAATATCTATGTTACAATTTGTATCAATGAAATCAAATAACTGTGAGACAAATTGATGCTCTAAACCATGTAAATCATTGCAATGCATTATTACACAAAATTACTGTCTGGTTAGCATAAAGACAGAACTCAAGCTATGTATAATATGTATGCTCACAAACAATTACTTCATATGTAAAATAATACTGAACCCTATCAAGTCACCTTACTTGAAGACTAGGGAACAAAGGCGAACCATCAACATTGTCATGTAGATTCTCCTGACGGTCTATAGATGGCATTCGTTGCAAGATGGCATTTTGCACGCCAACAATGTGCTCCCTGGAACGTACAATCTCTGTCCACCTAGTATAGTAGTTGCGGTGATAGAGTGATCATGCGTGTGAAGAAAAAAACAAGAAAAGAATGATAACTCCACTTTGCCGTTCGCGCAACATATACTTGGTCAATGTGCATGCCTGCAACCATAAACATGTTTCATACAAACAAGCAGACCTCTGGAACCAAATAAGCAATACAGAAAAAAATAAGAATAAACAAAAAATATACAATTACTGACATTTCAGCCATCTTGCACTGACTCTGGCATAAATAGTTTTAGGCATCATGACACCAATTTGATCATTCAACCACAATATGGAACAGTAGCAAAGTGCATTTCTAGAAACTGTTGGAATGAACATTTGTCATATTTCATCTGTACCAGCCAGTTTTCATTCACGGGGGTTACGTAATTCATTTCCCTATTGCATGCTGCTTAAAACTTGAATCACAAGCAGAATCAAGCACTCGCAAGAGAGTGGATAGTCAATTCTAAACACTCTTCTGGACAAAGAGAAGTCATTGTGTACATTGAATTCTTTACATCAGAATTTGGGACAATCATTGCTTAGTTATGAGATTCTGCTAAACTATCATGTTGACCCTCTAAATAGGCTTGTCACTCTGTTTCCAAAGATTCACAAGGAAAGAACACCCACGTGTATGTACACAGGAGAACAGAAACACTTGTTGAAAATCTCAACAATATTTATCCCAACATATTTAGAATCCTTTTACAAGTATACCTCAAGCTTGCATGCTGAAAATTCCAGGTTACTTTGCACACATCCTAACTACAAGCATCTGAAAGGTCATACAACAGGTGTAAATGTAGTTCTGGATATCACTATAAAAGTTAGTAATAAAATCAACCAATCAACTCCACCTACAATGACAAAAGCATTTCTTCTTTTTTTTTTTTTCTGTTCACAGTAAAGCACAAGCGTAACAGCATAATCATTCTCAACTTACCATACTCTAAAAAATATTACACAGGGAAAGTGCGGTAGACATGCCATCCTATGTCATAAAAGCAGACCGTTCAAGAGGAGACGACAACAACAGATTTACACCTCTACAGTATAGAACCCAAGCATACCTTCATAGTTTCTGGCCATAAACCATCAAAGACTGGAACACTTTGCCTATTGAAACCAAAAAAATGCCATCTTCTAAAAAATTTCAACCCTCCTTAGAGGGCTAATTAATTTGTGTCCACATACCACACCACACTGACAATTAGTCATGTCTGGACGTGATGCTGATAACAGCAATGGATGTCCGGTCAACATTCCGAAGATTCTGAAGATTCTGAAGTTTCTGAAGATTCTGAAGGAACTGTTCGATCATTTTGGGGAGCATATAAACCAATGGAAGACTTACCACTCATTAATCAAATTGGAACGCAGCTCAACACCAAGGGGACCATAGTCATAGCAACTGCCAACACCAGCAGGGTTCAGCTGTTTGGAGCCGTAGATGTAACCATGGCGACTGGAGAGGCTAATGATCCTTTTCAGAATATCCTCCTTGCCCATCTAGAAAACCTGCCCAGTGTTGGAAAACATCAATTTCTTTGTGAGATTGAGGAATTAATTAGAAACAAGTGATGCAAAAAGCTTGAATCGGTTCAGAGAAGAGCAACAATTTTCGTCGTCATACAGTAGTCTGGGAGACTCAAGTATTTGGGGATTCCACCCCTAGAGTATCGACATGAACATTCAGATATATGTAGACCTACATCAAGATTTTGCATAATATGGGGATTGGAAGACTTTGATCCAGCTGTTCTCTTTGTTATCAATGTCATAATGATCATGTTACACATGGTCATAAGTTTAAGTTGTATACTATAAAGGAAGGTGTCGGATGAGTAAAGAAGGTTACTGTAAAACACAATATTTTTTGCGGCATGAAATTTTCACGAATTGAGCCGACAGGCTTTTTCACGGTGCATAAAATTTTCACCAGTTGCCTCTAACATTAATGCATAAATATATTAAATGTTAGTGTAGACAAGGACTTTCGTGTGCATTTTAATTTTGTGAATCTTGGCTCTCGCGAAATTCACGAAATTAAAATGCATGCAAACATTACTCGTTTTACAGTAAACTCTTCCAGTCAGGTAGTAAACAGATACACGTTGCAGATTGGTTATCTAGATCTATATCTACTTGGAATAGCCTTTATGCAGAAGCTGTCGTAAAAGCTTCCAGTCTAAGCTCAATGATCACTGGAAACAGACACCAGTGGAAACATAAATTTAATCCAGATTGCATTTGAACTGACCACCCCATGGATAGACATACATCACATGGAACTCCAGGCTCAGGATTGAATCCTTTTAAGTTCAATTCAAAAAAAAAAAAAAAAAAATGTGCAGAGACTCCAACCCTAAGCACCTTCTGATCTGGAGATTCTCCCGTCTGAAACCCCTAGCAAACGGGAGACTCCAACTTTTTGAGTACAAAGTTCCTTGCGGTCTAGGGTTCTAGATGCTCTCTTGTGCAATCGAAGGCTTATTTTTCAACATAAAAATATGGAAATTAAGTAAGAAATCATTTCAAGCGGGAGAAATTGAATCTCAAGCGGGAGAACGGGAGATTCTGCAAAAATGGGCTCTCGGCGGGAGATCTCCCTTCGAAAGCGGGAGAGTTGGAGTCTGTGCATTTGAATGACCCTCTAACGTTACAAATCTTCAACTACTGGGTGTCATTGCGATATATCGTAGCTAGTAAGGTAGATATCTATTATGTTAGATATGTCTACAGGTAATTCAGCGTTCAGGTAATTCAGTAGCCCATCCAGATGCGGTGTGACACTTTTGTACAGCGATACAGCTGTCTAGACTTCTAATGTATAATGTTAGGCCTGTTCAGGTAAAATTCAATTTCAATTCAATTCAATAGAACATTTATTTCCAGATCAATTCGTGTAGAAACAGTAACAATGTAATGTTGAAGATGGGGCTTAGGGGTAAACTGTTTACTGTCATTAAGAATATTTATGAAAGTGCTAAATCATGTGTGGGGGTTAGGGGGGAGATGTCAGAGTTTTTTACTTGTAACATTGGTGTCCGACAAGGTGAAAACCTTTCCCCGCTTTTATTTGCCATTTATCTGAATTATTTTCAAGAATACATTAGATATTCATATGGTGGACTTAAATATTTGGAAAGTGAGATTTCTTACCACCTGGACTCTGATAATGTCAAAAGAGCTTTAAATCTTTCTTGTTTACTTTATGCAGATGACACAATAATTTTAGCAGAAACTCCGGAGGAGTTGCAAAAAGCTCTTGATAGTTATTGTCAGACATGGCGCTTGACTGTAAATGCAAGCAAGACTAAAATTGTTATTTTCTCCCCTGGGAAGGTTAGAAGAATTCCTGAATTAGTTTATGCTGGTGATCCACTTGAGGTTGTAGATGACTTTGTGTACCTTGGAGTTAAATTCAATTATAATGGTAGTTTTAAAAAGGCAATTTCTAAACAAGTCACACAAGCTAGAAAAGCACTTTATAGCATGTTGGTCAAGGCTAAAAAGTTACAGCTCTCTGTGGACACATAGTGCCACCTATTTGATCATCTTGTTTTACCTGTTTTACTCTATGGTTGTGAAGTCTGGGGTTATGAGTGCATAGACCAAATTGAAATTTTCCATAGGAAATTCTTAAGAAAAATTTTGCTTGTGAACAAATGTACTCCTGATTGTATATGGTTTATGGTGAGACTGGACGTGGAGTAATTTTGAACCATATTAAATGTCGAATGATTGGATTCTGGTTGAGATTAGTCAAGGGAAAAGAAACCAAACACTCATGTACAATTTTCAAATTTCTTCTGCATTTACAAGGAGACATACACTCCCCGTCAAAATCACAATGGTTATTATCTATCGCAAATATTTTTTATTATGCAGGGCTAGGGGATGTGTGGTTAGCACAAGGGGGTGGATTTAGTGCTGCATGGATTTCACACACCTCAAAAGTTAGACTTTTTGATATTGTAACGGTATTTGATCGTGACCATGTACCAATTTGGGGTGGCGATCTTAAAAGATTTGTCCTATCTGCCACCAACAGTAACAAGGCTAGATCTCCGTAACGGTAGCTCAATCAATCAAATCTCATCAACTATCACTCATTCGAAGGTAATGCTGCCACCAGGTTTGTTCAGGTAAACCACGCCTTGCCAACAACATAACTTCCTTATTTGTCAGCAGAACTACAGAGAGAGAGGGAGATTAACTAGAATCTGTTCATAACAAACACTGACCAATCAGAAAGCTCCTTTTGTAAGTGCCTAATCGACCCTGAATGCCACTATCACACTGTATGTGCTATTGGTTGAAAGTGCGTACATGCAAATGAGATAACTGACTTGACCGCCAAACAGTCCTACTAAGCCATTGCTACAGGCACTTCAATACAGTGAGTCTCGTGATTTTGCACTAAAATCTCCTGTTTCAACAAGACTTCTATGCCAAGTTTCTAACAATCTCATCATTCAAGCATTCAGCATAATATAGGTGAGTTGATAATTCGATATTTAGTGTCTCTGTGCATAATCGTGACTGTTAGAGTAGCTAGTGTGGATATTTAAATACCACGAGTCAGCTGTGCACGTTTCAGTCATTGCACCACAACACTCCATACAGCGACAATTTCGCCACACGTGTTTCCAGCACACACACAGTCAGACTGGCATGCTAAGCATTCTCAACCACTCTCGAGTGTAAGGTCAACAGGCCTAACTGTCATGTACATTTCACTTGTAAATTGCGGCACCCACATTCTGGCATTCCTACAGTGTATCCTAACTACTAGTAATCCCTTCTCTCTCAGTCACAAAGTTCCTATCAAACTGATTACTTAAACTGGCTCGAGCGTCGATGACGGGTTCGTTTGTCCACAGTATATGGACACGGTCGTGGGATGATGGTCTTATTCTACTGCTACTCTTAGATTACTTCACTATCACAACTGCAACCACAGATCACTAAACAGACTTTCAGTCAATCATCACACAACGCTTGACTTTCTTCTAAACTTTGTACAAACAGGAATTGAATTCTCAACAACACTGAACGTTTAATTCCAAACTTCTATGTACATTGTCGCAAAGTGTGGTTACATGTAATACTCTGACGGTCTGTACACTTTACAGTATTGTACAGTTCAAACATTTACACACGGATTGTTTCCATTTTAGAAAATCTAGTATTGATACTTTACTCTGTGCCCCAATTCTTATATTATTACCTTTTAGGAGAAGTATGAGTACGTTTCTTTACTTACAGGCATGTTCATACTAAATTACTAGACCACTTTTCTAATAAAATGCTATTATTACTAACATTAGGTCTACACTCTGTGTGAACTTAGATTCTATCAACTTTTGGTTATACTTATAGTGTCTTTAACTGAAATTGAATTACCGGTCCTCCATTCTAGATGTTACTTAGCTCTATTCCTGGCATTTGTCTCCAAATCTAGACTGCAAGCAGTCTTCCTTGGTTTTCTCCTTTATAAAGCACGGCTCAATAAAATACGCAAACAACAAGAATAAATAACACACGTCTTTCTGCTAGTCTCATGACACTATCCGGATCTCACCCCGCCGGGATTTTAACCAGCACACACTCCACAGATACATTTCTAGGCCCTGTCAACAGTTCCTTGCAAGTTCTGCACTCACTCTGTCGGTGTCAGACCCTGCAACCTAGGTATCTCACTGCCCGGTACTCGGTGATAGCATAGACATCAAGTGGGTCACACTCCTACCTATCACTGGTGGGACACAAACACCGCTTTCAAATAACCAACTTCTGACACTAAATCAGCACTTCGACCGTTACTGTGCACTAGACAGGCCTGCCCTAGGCACACTCGATTTTGACACTTGTTAAATTTACTAAAAGTAATGAGTGAAAGGACAGAAACACAAGGAGGGAAAAGGGGGGGGGGGGGAAGAGGAAAGAACAGCAGCTTGCCATGACCACATTATACTAGGACATCAATCGCCAGATTGCAGCTAAGCCCTTGTAGTTTCAGCATCATTGAGACTCAACCTTCAGCTAAAGCATCAAACTTGTCTTTCGTCTCGAACCCAGTCTCTGACACTGCAAACATCACAACTGCTGGCTTGGCATGGTAACACGTCACTCATCAAGCTGTAGAATCTGCCGTCAGTCTTTCGCCTCATCAGGGAATGAAAGGGAAAGGGGGGGGGGAAGGGGAAAGGGGAAGGGGAATCTGCCCAACACTCATCACAACCTACACCTATATCTGTGTAACCTATTCGGTATTCAAATGCAAAGAGCACTAACGTTACCATGGTACCACCTCATGTCTTCATAAGATGTTAAACTGCAATCCACTGCACATCACATTATCATCATAAAATATTCTAAGTTCACACTTCCCTTGAAAAAAAAAAAAAAAATTCTAAGTGCTGACACTGTCAAAAATTTCTAAGTCACACTTCTCTTAGAATGACTAAGTGCTGACACTGTCAAAAATTTCTAAGTCACACTTCTCTGAAAAATTTCTAAGTGCTGACACTGTCAAAAATTTCTAAGTCACACTTCTCTTAGAATGACTAAGTGCTGACTAGTGACACCATAAAATATTCTAAGTTCACACTTCCCTTGAAAAATTTCTAAGTGCTGACACTGTCAAAAATGTTGAAGTCACACTTCTCTGAAAATGACTAAGTCTCAACAAGTGTCTCATACAAAAGCAGAACTAACAGTAACAGTTAGATTCTAGACGACACTAACTAGAATCCTAACACAGTTTAAATTCCAAACACTAGTTGCCAATCTGGGTAAAATTCTAGCAACAAACTGGATAACAACTTGGGTAACAACAATAATTAGACTGAGTCTATCCTAGGAGACATCGTTCATGACCCCCTATCCCAGGGTCCCAGACCCTGCATTGCATCATCGCCATCTCTCTGTTTAGCAAAGAAAAACAACATCCTCTCTTAATAAATTTTCCTAAGAGACTGTGAGCATGTAAGAAAAATATTCTCAAACAATTGATACTCCATACTTGTCCCTACTCTATTGAGAAGCAGAGTTATTTTCGCCTAAGTCAATGGGAAAGAAACCCTAAATTCGCTATCCATCTTCTTAATAAAATTGTTTCCAATTTCCCTAACTAAGAAGACCATCACAAATATTTTCTAAGTATTTGTTTATATCCTCATATCTCAGTTTATAAGTTCTAACCATGCTAACAACATTATAGGGACTTAGAGAATTTTAGACTTACAATTGCTCTAACTTTATAGCCTCAGACTTTATCAGATCACAAATGTAGCATCAACAAGACATCAAGGATGTACAGGGTCAAGATCATCAACGAAATTCTCAGCCAGGGTAAAATTTCAAGCTTCCCGGGCCCCCTTTTATACCCCTTGACCCGGAGTCCTAAAGTGCAGACAATACGCCTGTGAACGCTGATTGGCTAAAAGTTTTTACGTCACGCACAGCGGTAAATTCGATTGGGAAGTACACTGCAGCGACCATTGTTCGCCGGGGAATTAACCTGGATACAACAAAAATTACACTCTCATCTTTGGACATTACACTCCCAAAACGAATTCTGGCTATTCACCAACTTATTTCTCTTCAGTATAAAAGGTAAGCAGTGAAATTACACATTTCTTAATGCCATTTCTCGTACGTGAATGCACTCGATCTTACCTCAGTCCCACATGTACTATTCTATGTTTTCTGACTGAGCTATAATTAGCACACGGGTTTCGCCGTTGCCGGTTGATTTTAGACTTGCCAGTAAAACCACATAGTCTCATTTTATACTTGTGAAAACATTCAAATGACTTAAGTTTCTTCCAAAATCCAATCTTTTCTACCAAAAAGATCTACAAGAGCCAAAACCTATGTCATAAATTCTGAATTCGTCTGTTGACATTCTGTGATACGGTAACTACGCCATACACTGTGCAATTGTCTATATAGCCTAGCTAGCGTCTACACATTGTCATTTACGTGTGCATCCTGCTAGTCTTCTATCATCACTGTTCATTGTTTATTACACATATTCTTCAATAAAATCTTCCTTACTATAATATTCATTTTGTGTAAAAAGCCTCAATTTTGTTGTTTTGTACTTCTCTGAATTTTATTCACATTCCAATGTTCAACGTCAACAATTTTGAGATGATTATCAAAACATTGCCTGTATCCAAGGACAATATCAACATTGCTTTTATCATTGTACTACATGTGTTGTATTTTTTTTTTTTTTTTTTTTTTGGGGGGGGGGGGAGATAACAGCATTTTCCTCACAATATGTCTATTCAAGAGTGGAGAGCAGCAACATGGTCAAATAGAATCTGTACAAATTATGGAATGTTTAAGGATAATTTGATGTTAGAGAAGTATTTACAAGTCTTGTGTAAGAAAGATTATATTACATTAAGTAAATTCAGATGTAGATCTAATGGATTACCAGTTAATAAGGGCAGGTTTGATGCAAGCCTGACAGATGAATTGCATTGTACTATTTGTTCATCCGACGATATAGGGGATGAATTTCATTATATTTTTGTTTGTCCCTTTTTCAACAAAGAGAGATTATTGTATTTACCAAGTAGCTTGACGGCCAGTAGACCAAGTGCATTACATATGGCCAAATTATTCAATTCAGCTAATGCTTGCCATTTGAAAAAACTAGCCAAATTTGTCAGAATTATTATGTTTCAGTTCTCTTCAATACCAAAGAAGAAAGAAAGTATTTTTGTAGAAAGTAAAGTAGATGTGAATGTTTGCACACGTAGTGGTAGAGTACTGAGTAGTTAAACGTCCTTTACGCCTTGTTTTGTAAACATATTTATTTATATCTGTTATTTTCACACGTAGGCCTACATGTACATTATCACTTATATTTTTGTATTCATATATTGTAAATATGTTTGTACTCTCATACCCCGAGAGGGGGTCGATAGAGTCAATAAAATCTTATAAATAAATTAAAACAATTCAGTAATGATAAACTGGAGGTGACAACTCAGTAAGCACAGCTTGAAGTAAGTGCACCTTTAACATTTGAAAACGTAGATGTCTAGTTGAATCTGATTGAAACATAGTTAAAAAGACATTACGTTAATATACATATATTTACAAGACGAAGTACAGATGCACAAGAGACTAAAGCTAAGGATGCAGGAGGAAAACAGATAGGAAGAAGGAAAAAGAGAAAGAAAAGAAAAGAGAGGAAAAAAATAACATTAAGGAGAGGTAAAGAGAACCCAAAAATATATAAATCTAAATTTACAAGTGTAACTAAATTCCATAACACAACATTCAACAGGCTCAAGTTGGTTGTTCAACTTATCTGCTTATTAAAGCTCATTTCCTAACATCACGACAATCAATCACTAATCACACTGCACAAGCAAGGGTCTTACACAGACTACGTTAAACACTCCCACTCCCAATTAGGCGTGTAAAACTGTAAATTTTAGTTTGAATTTAATAGAGTTCTAACGCTATGAGATAATCCAGGTCTATTTTACTTTTAACGTAGAACTAGTTAGTATTGAATTTGAGGTGCACAAGTGTGAATCTTACTCACACAAAACTGCCTTTGTTAGTTTTAGAAATGGAGGGATAGCTATCGCCGGTTTTATATCACCCCAAACGCTGATGCATTGTGTGCCATATCATATTTACCAAAACTCGAAACGTCTTTAGTGTTTAGTAGGCCTAGCGCCTATTAACATAATTAATAACTCACTGAACTTGTTGGAATTGGATCTTCAACATCAGAACACCGTGAACACAGTCAAGCGTCTCAACATACGTTTCACTTTCAGGTCTGAATGTGGCGCATTCGGCTTCGAGATATAATTTGTATGTCGCTCGTTGGGAAACCAGTTTTCATTCAGACGAAAATCTTTAGGCCTAAATTAACTAACGTTAACGTTAGACCTATCGTCTACCTATCAAACACTGAATTCCCAGGTATGCCTACGTGTACGCCATAGACGATCGCTGCTGCGCTGCGGGGCCGGGGGGCGACTACTCAAGCGGCAAACATCTAACGTTAGTAGCCCGACCAGCCGGCGTGCGTGCCTCGCCTCTGTTCGTATGATAAAGCGACAGGACTAACGTTAGTAGCTGTGTACGTACCGTTATTATATTACCACACGTGGGTGACCGTGCGTGCGCATGGAGATCGCGCAGCATAAGCACGTATGTAGGTCCAACCATACACGTAATCACAGCACGTCAGAATTCTGCTGCGGTTATGATGCGTTTCTATTTAGTGCCGAATCCATCTAACAGTTAGAATTTACACGGGGAAATATGGTATTCAGAAAATCCACAAAAAGCGTTTACCATACAACTTTTATCAACTTTTACCAACTTTTATCAAGGTTGCTGGCGTTGTAAATCATTAAATAAAATATATACATAATGTGTTACTAAGCCAGCGTCCGGCCGCGTAGCCTAATGGATAAGGCGTCCGACTTCGGATCGGAAGATTGAGGGTTCGAGTCCCTTCGTGGTCGTGGGAAGTCGTTGTACTTTTTTTATTTCTTTTTTTTTTTCCTCCGTGTTTTTACATCCCCCATCATATTTTGTCCCCACCCCCATATTTCATTCCCCCAATATAGCAGATGTGCTATTATTTATCATTCCTGTTTTTCCTCATTGTTCAGCTGCCATTTTGACATGAACCAATGAGTTCCCAGTAATACTAATGTGTATATCCCTGAATGGTCCTAATTGACTGCCCATATCTTGCAGTCTTCGAGATGTGCCTACCAGATCACAATTGATAACACTTTTAGAGTAGGGACCTACTTTTAACATAAGGAGGTACATGTACTATGCTGACGTATACTATCATTAAATGTGTTGCTGAAGATAAAGCAATAAAGGGTGTGTACAGTTCTCCATATGGTTGAGGTGAGGATTTAGCTTTTAACTTTTTGCAAGATATTCAGAAACCACTCTATGAGATGTCAAAGAGCATGCAATTCTAAGGGGCATCAAAAGTTTATTTGATGAAAATCGGTTTTGAAATGGCTTAGATATCCAAAAACAAGGTGAAACAAAGAGATCCTTATAAAAGGCGTGGCCTGTCGCCTTTTATCATTATCACATTTTTGGATATCTCAGCCATTTGGAAACCACTTTTTATCAAATAAACGTTGAATCCTTTACAAAATTATATGCTCTTTCATATTTCATAAGAGGTTTCATTATCTCACTTACGAATGTTCAAAACATGAATCCCCACCTCGACCAGTACTGTACAGTCCCTTTAAAGGACAAGTTCACCTTCATGAACATAAGGATTGAGAGAATGCAGCAATATTAGTAGAATACATTAGTGAAACTTTGAGGAAAATTGGACAATCGATGCAAAAGTTATGAATTTTTAAAATGTTTGTGTTGGAACTGCTGGATGAGGAGACTACCAAGGCTTGTGTCGTCATATGAGTACAACAGTATAAAGAAAATGTAAAGAAAGTTCTGCATATTTTCACTTTTTTCGCATAATAAAAGAGCACTTGACTTGCCTCTTTCTAAAGGCAATGGGAATAAATACTACCCATAACATAATAATGTCAGTAACGAGTCAAGGGAATGTGTACTTTTTTCAAAAGATGAAATTTTGTGAAATTCTCTTTATAATTTCCTTATATTGTTGTACGCATCTGACATCATACACTGCAGTAGTCTTCTCATCCAGCGGTGACTGCACAAAAAATTCAAAAATTCATAACTTTTGAACGGATTGTCTGATTTTCCTCAAACTTTCAATGATGTGTCCCACAGATATTGCTACATTCTCTCAATCCTTATGTTAATGAAGGTGAACTTGTCCTTTAAGGATGTCAAGTCACAAATGAAATTGAACTGTATCTCTCCCTGAACTTGTGATATAGTAGTAATGTGTATTGATGCCATCACTGAACTTTGTTTGATACTGCAAAGATATTCATCCCAGTTGTTCTGATGCCACTTTCAGTTTTTCTCCCTCAGAAAATGTTACTATAGGTATCAATTAGTAAATGAACAATTATCCTCTTAGTTCTTTATGTCAATAAATGTGAAGAAAATTCCATGTAGCAGAAAAAAAAAAATCAAGGACCCTTCATTCTGCATAGGGCCCACATACAGGGCTCAACACTATAAAATAGTCTCTTTTGGTCTGTTCGAGCCACTAAAATCTTTAAAACAGCAACTTTGGTGCCCCCCCCCCAAAAAAAAAAATAAATAAATAAATAAAAAAAAAATAAAAAAAAAAAATAAATAAATAAAAAAAAATTGATGGCCCTAAATAAAGGGAAACATAACACTCCATTTTCAATAGCCCAATCGGGCCACCAAAAGAAAATCCTTTTGGAAATTCGGTAGGCATCAATTTTTAGTGGCTCCAAGCCACCACTTACATCTTATATTGTTATTCAAAACTACTTTCACAATTTAATTCATGAAATGTATTCTGAGGAAAAATTGACAATCTGTTCAAAAGTTATGAATATCTAAATTTTTGGTGCCGCTATCTCTGGATGAGCAGACCCAACTGCTCATGGCTTCACGCATGGACAGGATTTGAAGATTTATTTTCTAAATCTCTCTCCTTTCTCTTTTGCATGTCAAAAATCATCAAATTGTCATGTACTCATTTTACTGCGCATCATTTTTTTGCGAATGTGATGTATTTTTGTTACCACAAAGTCTTGTTTCAGTTTGTTAGAAACATGAAAATAAACTACACTGAAACAGCACTTTGATTTTCTATGAAAAATATACTTTCACTCAGGCAGATACTAACAGATGCTAAAGAGGAATTACTGTCCAGTTATCAGTTATTCTGATAAGAATAAGAAAGAGTAAAATTTTACGAATATAACAGTGAAAATTTGATCGAAATCGGATAAAATCAGGGAAGTTATGAAATTTTGAAGTATTGCTAATTTTTAGAAAACAGTTCTCATACAGTTGATATAAATATGCAAATGAGTGAGCTGATGTCATCACCTCATAATTTTCCATTGACAGTGTTAAAAAAAAAATATAAATTCAATGTTTGTTATCAAAGTGTAAAACATGATGCTATTCTTTTGTTGTGTAACTTCAGAATCTCAGAATTTGGGACTGGTGTTTCATGGCATTTGAATGAAAAAAGAGGAATTTTCACAGCTTTATGTATGAACTTTATGGCAAGTTGTGAGGGATGACATCATCACTACACCACTTGCATATTCATATTGGCTGTTCAAGAAACGTTTCCTGAAAAATAAGCAAAAATTCAAAATGTCACTACTTTGTAATTTTTCAGCCAATTTTGATCAAATTTTTATTTTTTTACTAAGAGAATTTTGCTCTTTCAGACTAATCTTCAACTGCACTGGAATTCCTCTTAAGGAAAATACAATTCCCTGTTTTCTGAAAGAAGGAAGTCAAGTGTTTTCACATTATGCTAGAACATTTTAGATATGTTGAATTTTCTTTATATTTTCCTTATATCGCTGTCCATGCCTGATGTCATAAAATATTGTAGTCTTCTCATCCAGCCATGGCGGTACTGAGATTTAAAAGAAAAAAAAAATCATAACTTTTAAACGGCTTGTCCAATTTTCCTCAGAATCCACTGATGTGTTCTACTAATGTTGCTATATTCACTCAATCCACACATATATTTGTCTGTTGACTGGGATACTTGAAATTTGATATATGAAACTGCGTTGGTGAAATTTGTCTACACTCGGTTTTCGGACACCATTTACTGACCAATCATGACGAAACTTGGTATCATGTTTTGTACAAGAATACATTGTCTAATTTGTGATGTGTATTGTTATTCCAAATCTATCTAATCAATTATGCAAATATTCTACATTTTCTTGAAATTCTGAATTTTCACACTTCAGCTATCAAGTCCGGCAGAATTTTTTCCCCTACTTATAAATTGAAGAAAGGTGATCCTAAGTGGTATGTTTTGATGATATATGTATATACAATGTAACTGAATGTGGTGAATGCTTTTGCAAATTACAGACTAGTGGATACTCAAATTGCTGAAAACTGTCCCAAATTATCATCATCAAGAACAGGTAATTTGCAACTGATTGTGACAAAATGAACTTTTAACCTAGTAGATACTCATTAGCAACACGAAAGGGAGTCGTGAAAACAAAGAACACAGGCACGCAAATGAGCTCCATTATATAGACTTTACCTGTCTTCTTTCTTTAATGAAGATGGTTTGAGTACATGTCACAAAAAACATTGACTTGTCATATATAGCTCTACACAATATCGTGCTAAAAACACTGTAATGATATCATACGCAATGCTCCGAGGGTAATTACACAGTTTTTCCTGCTTGTGATGACTGAAACCAACCAAAACAAAAAACTATAAACAAAGTAAAAAGTGGAAAAATGTTTCCCCCTTTTCTTAACCCCTTATAGTTCCTACTGAAATAGAAAATTGGTAATTTAGAAATGGCATGAAAATTACTGCCGAGCAGAACACAATCTATGATACAGATGAAAAAGAATAGTGTAAAAGTAATACTAGCCTTCACTGTATTGTCAAAATATGGAAGGTGCCATTGATACAGAATACAGTGTATTAGAAGAATGCATGTACAGTAGAATAATTACAGCTACTTCTATTAATATTCTTCTTTCTTTCCTTGTCATAGCTTCTCACAACTGCACACTATAATACAAGCTAGCTCTCATCATTATAGACAAAGATTTTTATCATTTTTTTTTCAATCCACGTGAAGTACTTTTGATAAAACTCCCTAGATTGTACAACGTTGAAGAGTCAGTCGCATGCTGAACAAGGTTAAAAGAATGCACACACACACAATATACATGTACACTGGTGTACAGTCTGTACACGCTTAATGTTGTACACCTCACACAGGGACAGCACTAGACATTTTTGTCACACGCTTGTCAGGAATCCCAATGCAACTCTCACTGTGGCAGTTGGTTGAAGTTGGAATAGCACTATTTTCCTCCACTGATTAATACTAGGGTTCCACGATGGCTCGACAATACATCCCTGATTTTGTAAAGAGTAACATTGGCATTTATCAAAGACTCTTAGGAAGTGAGTGTGTGTGTGTGTGACGGCGGTGTGTTTGTGAGTATGTGTGAATGGCAGCGTGTTCAGACAAGGCTGGCTTGCAATGAACTCTCAATGTTTCGAGATGAAAGGGAACTCACAGAGAACTCAAATTTCTGCCCAAAGTTTTCAGTGAGAAATGCACAAAACAGTTGTCACAGAAATGCTACTCCACAAAGGGAGATGATGATCAAAAATTCATATCAAAATCAGTAGCAAGTATCGGAAGGAGCCCAGAGTTCTTTGCCAGCCATCACTGGATGTGGCCTAACGGAAGAAATATCATCTGCACCTTTTGACACTCAGTGCAAGCGAGCAGTGCAAGAGAAACATAAAAAATGCTGTGTAATATGTGGTAGAAGCTAGGCCTGCTACATGCTCACAAATTTGCACAGACTGAAATGTTGGGTCCAGACTCCCGCCATCTCGCCTCAAGCCCCAAGTGATCGAGGGCGGAAAATGTTGGCCAGTTGCATTACGCAGGCAGCCTTTACAGCTGTCACACTCTGGCATTTGGTTTTGTGAAAACAGTACCATCTGTCGGCCTTGTGACATCCACTTGTTAAATCACAGAAATGATTTGGAAAAAATAAAGAAAGAATATTCTTCTTTCTATAATATTCATCACCATCCTTAATTTAACATAAAAAGAGAGAATGAGGCAGGAGAAAGAATAACTTCTGAATCCTTCTGTTTCTCTCGATAAACTTTGATTGGGGAATCATCACACTCAGATCATTAATCTATCTACTTGTCAGTGTATGTACAATTAATACTTGAACAGGTCCAGTGCTGTAGGTCTCAAATATGCTGATATTCCAGCAAGAGCACACTTACTTCTGCCACAAGAATGGTCAACAGACCCAACGGTGATACACGCACCATGTACAGACAGCGGTACACTTACAATGACAACAATCGGATCTTACATACATAGTACATGTACGTAGTAGCATTAAATAATCTTTCTTTTTTTTTAACTGGTCAAAATACAAGCCAGCATAAAAGTGTGACACTGAACAGGTGCATGGTTTACAGGAGAAAAATTGAAGTCATAACTTGTGATAAACAAATATAGGTGAAAACACGAACCAAGACATAATCATCAAAAACAAATAATTTCTATTTCTCTTACTGTCTACAAATATATATATCTATGAACACACAGATGTCAGTGGGTGAATATACCTTACATATCACATCCTACAGAACCAAAACATATCCAAACACTAAACTTTTCAACTGGTATGTCATGGATCTGTTTCCTCTCACCTTGATTTTGTTTTTGATTTTTGTTTTTTTCAAACACAGCACCAGTTACTAATGAATAACAATTTTCAGCTATATACACACACTCAAAATTCGGCCAATCTGTAAAAACCACTGTTGGCAAGGAACCACAATAAATACGAAAATGACACACATCTATTGAGGATTCTAAATTTAAGTTTAGACCATCTTCTAGACCCAACTTAAATGTGTGTCTGGACTAGACAACAACTGATCGGTATATACTCTACTTGCTTGCAAACCCACGCATCATGCCATTGGGCGTCTTGAGAACTTTCCGAACTCAATGCTCACCAACAACAATAGAATGGGGGATATTCATAAACATATACACGCATTAGCCTGGTGTGACTCTCGAGGATGAAAATGTGAGAAGAATTTAATACCTTACTACTGCAATTATCCTTACTTTCCACGGATTAAATTGGCAATCCTCGCTGTGTCACACTCTCTGCCCCCACTAAAGCTGGCAGGCTGAACCATGAAATTGACCTTACCAACACAGTCACTCAAAAGGTCATGTGATGCTCACTGCATGCCGAACACCAAAACTATACATAGCTTTAGATTCCAGCGAAGCATCACTTCAGACTTCCTCTGCAAATGTACATTCACTGGTCCCTTTCGGAATAATCGCGTAAAAGTGCACACAAGCTTCAAATGTCAGTGAGAGACACCCGGCTATATCTACAATGTAGGTGCAACAGAGCACAGTGTGTCTGTGAAAAGGATGCAACGACACCATATGCAACCACATAATTCTTCTTCATGACTCTTCCATTCACTTACATCAATTTACACACAACTGCAATGAAAACGGTTTCCATGAATCTGTTTTCAAAGAAGAATTGGCCCCATGGGCCTGGTAGGGTAGGAAGAATAAATCTCACCATAGCACAAATCTTTCTTTTTTTGCTTGTGTCATTCGGATATTGATGCCATAATTACGAAAATAAATGCTGTCAGGACAAAGTTAGAGACAATGCCCCTGAAATATCTCCCTTGGCTTCCAGTTTGAGTTTCCATCATGTCTTCCCATGTTGCAAAGTTGTTTGAAAATTTGTGAAATTGCAGCAGTATTGTACAGATTTATGAGCACAACAGGGGTCGCACTTAACTTTTTTTTAACTAGCCAGGCGGACTACTTAGAATCAATTTTGACACTGAAGCAATATTTTGGCTAGCCAGACGGACTAGTAACTTCAGAATTTTACAATTTTTAGCTAGTCCGACGTGATTTCGGGTGGCCAATGGCCAGCGGACCATCGCCAATTTCGAACCCTGCACAACCGTCCGAAAGAAATTCATTACATTTTTTTTTTTGAATTTGATAAACAGAATGATTACCCTAGTTATAGATAAGGAAAATTTTCCCCGGTGTGAACATACTCACATTCTTAATGACGGATTTCCCTTAGCGTGTTAATACATTAAAAAACTTGTGAATAAAAGTACCCATTTCCCATAAAGTTTTAAGTGCAAGTGTCATCTGAACAAACCCATCGTAAGCATGGATAAAAATCAAATCATTCTGTAATCCTTCTTTTTACATAGAGCTCCTCTTCAAAGACCCAACAAATAATAAAAGGATCACACAGAAAGCTGTGATATTTATAGCAGTCTGTGTGCAATTGACTGAGGCAGGAAAGAATAATCGCTGCTGGTAAAAATTCACTGTAGATGTCTTATACGTGGGGAATAGTTGAATTCAGTTGTGCATCTCTTTCTACAGAGGAAAAATTCTCTGCAGGACCACAAAATATGTATATGCATCAATGCAAATAATTTCTTTGGAGGATATGCCTTGGAGACAAGGAAAGAAGGGGATGCAAATAAAACAGAATGTTTGTCTTTAATTCCACTTCTGAAACTCTTTTTTCACATTTAACCTTCCATCCTGCATCTTCCATCTGCATTCATGCAATGTTTACCAAAAAAAAAAAAAGAAGAAAGAACTAAGACAAGTAAATAGAGAAAGTCCAGCTGAAATGATGCCCTACACAGGGTACACTGACGGAGATACATACTGTCTGAATTTCTGAATCCATTACACAAATGCCATTGAGAACCGACAAGTTCTGGCGACATCTTTCCTTTAATAATACATATTCTTCTCATCATTCTGTCAATGTCCAAGGTATCATTTTTCTCTCATTTGCTTTATCTACACCTTTTTCTTTTCTTTTTTTTTTCAATTCTTAATTAATATACATACATCTATGTACAAACAGCTGGTACCCATGATGGAGGCTGATGTACAGGGATGGAGGGGGGAGAGGGGTCTATACAGACAGCTGGACAAAGCTGTTGTAGCTGGAGATATTCCTCTTCAGAATCTCCTGGCAGGGCCCCAGGACGCGCTCGAAGCGGAGGCGGTCCAGCCTGACGCACTTGAGGGGGCCGCGGGCCACCACGGTGGCGGCGCGGGGGCGGTCCAGCAGTAAGGCGATCTCACCTGGGGAATTCAGGTAAAAGAATAGAAAGTGGAAAATGAACAAAAAGGTGTGAAACTGAAGTACACCTGATTGCAGTAGTGGATTCCAACTAATTGTGTTACTCTTTATGTCTGCTATTTAAATCTAATACCAGACAGTGCTCGAAAGACCACACCCCCACAGACCCCTGCTAAGGAAGCTCATTTATGTACCATTATCATAAATGGAATTGTATGTTTCTATATAATCTTTCCATTTTTTTAGTGCATAGGTATATATGCACTATGTGTTATGTGCTATTTACAATTGTAAGCACTGTTAATTATAATTATCATTATCATTTTTCCCCAATGAGGTCTTTTACTTGACTGAATCATAATGTTTGTCATTCCATGATAGTACAGTATGTCCCAAAATAAATTACAACGGGGCCCTCTGCAATGATATCTTTAAAGATATTGCATCAATCTAAATCAGGGTATGAAACTATAACTCATTGCGCACATCTTACAAAAAATTTCATTCGATTTGCTTCAGTGGTCAAAGAGAAATACGGAATTTTGTAGAGGATGTCGGGAATCTCTTCCGTCCAAATTCTGTCTATTATTCACACACAAGAGCATTGAGTTGCTAAAATTGGAAGAATCAGACTCATGACATGCTTTACAACAATCCACATTTCTCTGTGACCGCTTAACCAAATTGAATCGGGTTTTCTGCAAAATAGAGCTAAAATGTTACATTTTAAGACCCTGAAGTAGCATTTAAAAGAATTAATCATAGTGGGTGTTATCAATGCGAAAATCTGATTGCAATTTTTTGGGGACATACTGCAGTAAGTCGCCCCAAAAATTACAATTAGATTTTCGAATTGATAACACTCAATATGACCGACCTGTCTGAGTGCTACTTCAGGGTCTTGAAATATAACATCTTAGCTCTATTTTGCAGAAAACCCCATTCAATTTGGTTAAGCGGTCACAGAGAAAAATGGATTGTTGTAAAGCACGTCATTGAGTCTGATTCTTCCAATTTCAGCAATTCAATGCTCTTGTGTTCAAACAATAGACAGAATTTGGACAGAAGAGATTCCCGACATCCTCTACAAAATTCCTCATTTCTCTTTGACCACTGAAGCAAATCAAATGGGGTTTTCTGTAAGATGTGGGCAATGAGTTATAGTTTCATACCCTGAATTTGTATTTAGATTGATTCACCAATTTTGAAGATATCATTGCGGAGGGCCCCGTTGTAATTTTTTTTTGGACATACTGTATAGCTATCTGAAGTAGTCTATCCTCTGTAGATTCTCCTATGACGGACTATCTTGAGACAATGAAGAATCTATAACATCATCCTGAATGTAGATAGTGATCTCGGTGGAGAGCATGAGCTAAATTGAACTTCACTGGAAATTTTGTGAGACTACTTTCTCAACTTCTTGCAGAGAGCTGTCGGCTGACAAGTAGCACAGAAACTGACCCGTTGCATTTTTGGAATCTCATGAATTGTGTTCTACAAGGCATGCATTTCTTCTTCTCAAAAAAATAGTTTAGAATATCTCATCTGGCCCAACAAGACCAATGAAACAGAGTTGTAATTTGTTAAAGCACAGGACAGAGAAGTGCACTGCCTGTGTGATGGACCATGGATGATGAATGAATATGAGTGGATGCTACATTGCTGAACATGTTCAGTCTATCTATAAGTCAAATGGGTCTAGGGAAAAAAACAACAACTAAAAATGTAAGATATATACGGCTTCATCTTCTAACTAGGTTCAGCTAATATTACTCTATGAGCAAATAAAAAGGGCATGAACGTGTATTTTTGCTTTTTACAAGTTTCACACCTGCGTCAAACAGTAAAAAACATTTTGCGACATTCCAATCTCACCAAAGTAGTCGGATGGGCCGAGTTTGCCGACTTCAATCAGCTCGGAGTCTGCCTTGTTGCCATGGCGTTGAAGAACAGCGGCCTGGCCCTGTGCAGGGTCATAAATAAGCATTTTGTCATCATCAATCTATCATTATGTGTTGTCTTTTTTTTTACAGGATTTATGTTACCTTGTCATTAAACAGAGACAACACTTATTCCCCTAAAATCTTTTCAAGGAGCATGTCTTACATTCACTTCAGCATCCCCACAAGCACTTTCACAAACTACTCATCGATATGAAGGCTAGACACCACACAAAGGTAAAGCATTGGAAATGTACACCTGTTAAAGGACACACGTTACATTAAATGCGATAGGGCTATCAACAGGCGGTATATCATATTTTATAAAATATATCAAAACATTTGAATAAGTGCTTGGTACTGCAAAATCGGAAAATAGACGAGGTTCCGTGACGTCAAATGACGCTTTGGCTGAGGGGCAAAAGTAAATTTCATGCGTATTACGCGCATGGCTCAAGCGCGGTGTACGCTTAGCGTATACCCGCCTGCCTATCATGAGATGTGGTTATGTAACTCTAAAGCGCTTGCCCACTCGTATGGGGGTCCCCTTACGCAATTTTTGCCCCTCAGCATGACTTGGTGACGTCATTGGAACCTCGTCTATAGCACTCAACACAGACATACTAAAGGTTTTCGGTTCATTCATGCGATTTTACTCTGATGAATGCATGTCGAAAAGCTTTAGTATGTCTGTGTTGAATGCTATTTTCCGATCAAAACATTTGCAAGTCAACTATCATGAGCAACATGACAATGACTACACTTTTCACAAAATGCTTTCCCAAAAGAGGATTTAAATGACTGACTTTCTGGTGAAAAGTTTGGTTCTCTTATACCATGACTTTTACACTCAGATCACACCATGCCAGTGTAATGAAGCACTACGTTAGCATGATTATTTCTCATGTACAGGGTTCCCAGCATTTCAAGAAAACAAAATTCCCTGATTTTTCCCTGATTTCTCCCTGATGAAGTCTCAAAATTTCATGATGATTATTTCAATTCATTTCCAGTTTCACATGTTTTCTATGTTGTTAGATATTGTTTTGATATACAACAAAATATAAACAGAGTCTGACTGACTACTTTTGACTTTTGGGCCAATCAAAATTCCCTGACTTTTCCCCGACTGAAAAAAGTCAAATAATTTTCCTTGATTTCCCTGATGGGCTGGGAACCCTGATTAATCTGGAAAACCAGTGCAGAATGAGGATGATGAGACAGTCAGGGGAATCTCATGTCCGTTGATTCGATTTCAAGGGCAAAAGAAAGCTTTATGAAAATCAACAAAGACTGAACAGAGTCAGATCAAAGTTCCGATACCCTCTGGAATTTCTGACTAGAATTCTTTGCTTTCTTTGAATTGCTTCTCTCCAAATGTCTTTATCTGCACAGTGATACAGAATACAGGGGAAACTCAATATAACGAGGAGGTCAGGACCAAACAGTTTTCCTCATTATAGCCAATATCTTGTTGTATCAGTTGGCATAAAAAAAAACCCCACAACATATAGACATTTGTTGTGTGCATGTGGGACTACAGATCACATTTCAATTACAAAGCTACACAGCTTTAAACCTAAAAAGACTGGGGGGGGGGCCTAAAAGGCCCCCCCTCGACATTTCGCGCGATTACTCTGCAACACGCAATGCTCTCGCCGCGATGCTCTATGACTTTTTTCTTTTGAGTTTCCCGCACATTTTGACACCACATTTGTGACGCCCGGGGGTACGGTTCTGAAGTTACATAATTTTTTGTACATGCACGTGAGGCCGAAAATGGCTCAAAAATGTGATTTTGTGTATAAAGTCAATGCAAATTGAGTTTTTTCACATGGCTCATATAAATATGCTTATTTTTACTCTCAATGGCTAAAATTAATTTGTTTTAGCAGTATTATGCTTCAAAAAGTGTCTGCCACAAATTTTGTTAAAAAACAACAAAAACAAAAGGTCGAAAAAACAAAGAAATACATAAGAAATTCATAAAACAATAAAATAGATAAGAAATTAATTTTGATACCGAATTTTTTTTCAAGTACATTTGCTAAGAACGCCACTAAGAATAATTAGACCAAAAATGAGCACTTTTGGAGCTTTATTTACTGATTTAGATCAAAGAGTCTGATTTCTCGCATAAATTAGCATAATTAATCAAAATAAAATAAAAGAAGACTATTTTGTAAAATTTGAATATACGATCTTGTAGATTACATCGCACACTACCATTGTGCAAATTTTCGCGGCGATCGCGCGATCCACGGCCGAGATCTTAAGGGGGGGCCCTTTAGGCCCCCCCCCCCCAGTCTTTCGAGCTACCAAAATAGCCCAGTCTTTTTAGGGTTAAGAGTAGTGTTTTACACAGACTTGTGTGGAAGGAAAGTTGGGACTGCAAAAGCTTCCTTGTAATAACCAATATCTTGTTATAACAGTGCGTGCTATATTGAGTTTCCCCCGTACATGTCACATGTCATAAATATCTACATCTTTACCCCACCCCCCCTTAACTTGTGACAGACATGAGATGGTTCAGTCCTGTGGGATCTGATACCCTACGTGATGTAACACCCTGTGGGACTCAACACCCTACCTCAATGATCATGTAGAAGTCGTCTCCCTGCTCGCCCTGGATGACGATCTTCTCGCTGTCGTCGAACTGCACTGGCTCGAGGGCATCAGCCACCGTCAATCTCTCCCACATGTCCAGATTCTCTGTATAGTGTGAAAAACAACATCTACAATCACATCTACAGGCCTGTTGATGTGCTCATACTTACACCATTTATCTGGCAAACTTGCGTGTCAGTTTGTCAGAATTTTGTATTCCACATTTCAATTACTTTGGAATTGAAGATCGCTTAAGACGGCTAGCCATAGGGGAAATACCATCTTTTCATTAAATTTTCATGACATATTAGATTCTCTATTCCCTTCTTACCGTACCGTAATCTAAATGAAAATTCTGTTTATCCCCAAAGCCACATCTATGAGATAGAACTGTGGTCACAAGATAAAAAGCACACTGTATTTTTCAGAAAACCCAGCTTTAAAAACAAAGATATGTGAAAAACAATCAGTCTTCTACATGAAAGCACATTGTGATTTCCATTCTTTCACAGAAAAGGTGCACACATTAACCCTATATAGCCCAGACTATTTTGAAATTGTAAAGCCTGGGGAGCTTATCTGGTCCCCCATCTCGGCGGTCGATAATGTGTAGCACGCAAGTTGCTTATAAGTAATCTCCAAGAATGAATCATTAATTTTCCAAAAACATGGTTGTTATCTCAAAATTATGCTAATTCAGCTAATTTCATGTGCATCAGATTTTAAGCTCTAAATCTCTACATAAAAAGCTTTGAATGGGCTAATTCATTGTCTAGATATTTTTATAGCATTATAAATGAACTTATGTAAAGTAATTGCTATATCAAAATAACTTATGTATTTTATTGTTTTCTTTAATTCCTTCTGTATTTCTGATAGAGCAGCTTGAAGACTTCTGATATCAATGCTCAAAGAAATTTTACAGAAAGATGAAAGATGGTTCAAGGCCATGATCTCGCATACAACTTTTTCAACTTTGTTTCATTTTTGTTGTAGGTCCATTGGTGCAAGCCCTAGGCAATTTTTCCTCTTACCAGTCTAACAATTTGCCTTTACAGACAAGCCCGCATACATTGTTATACCCAGGTGTTAATAAATACCGTGGAATATTAACAATATTTTCAATCATCTTTAATAGGACTAACTTTGTTTGTCTCACACTAAAGACATTTCAATGACTCTTCTCCAGTGAATACTCTTATTTCCTCTTTATCATGGTACACTGTATCAAGAAATTGCTGTCGTTAATGTTAGAATATTTTTGTCCCGTGGATTTACATACATACTATCAAAAGTGAAAATCCCAAAACGAATGTAAAATCCATCCCAGTCTTCCTTTCAAACATCAATCTGTTATTATCTAAAAACCAAACAAACAAATAAACAAACTGGGGCCTTTCATCAGGTGCATTTGAGTCCCACTCACCCAAGATGGAGACCTTTGAGAGAAACTCTTCGTACATCTTCCTCTTGCGAACTTGGCTGCCCTGTAACAGGAGGAAAAAAAGACACAACTATTGCGTTACCGCTGCTCAACTGATTTTACCAAAGCAAAGGTAGAAACATTTATGGAAAGAGCTTTCTCATGTATTTTTTTTCTTTACACAACTGCAGAATTGGCAGTATTTTGCTTCAGATGTATCTGATCATACATCTTGTATGATATAAACTATGCTCTGCTATATCATGTCGTATCAATCACATGACATCATGCTAAATTGTACTACATAATAGTAAATAAAATTCATGATATGTGATGTTTTACTTTGTTCAAATATTTTACTGAAATGTATGCAGCTCACAATTTACCTAACAGATAAAATGCCTTAAATTACCACTCAAAGAATTGCTTATTGCTTGTTTATTGCTATAGGTATAATGTGCATGTCTCAGTCTTGTTTTGAACAGAATATTATTCAAAAATTCTGCAATTTTCCTGTTTCTAAATGTACCTTATCTACATAATGTCAAACATATTGCGATGCCAATATTTACATACAAAGTAACTTCCTAGTTCAATAGTACACACTCACACACAAACACACACACACACACACACACACACAAACACACTGTGATCATGGCTTGACTTCAATTAACTTACTGTACTGCTTATTAAAAGTTTACTCACAATTTCCTGAGGCTCAAAAAATGAAAATAAAAATAAGAATACCACTGACTATCCATGTCTCATAATTTGTTGGCGAGACTTGGGATTTATACACAACACAGATTACTTTTGTTCCAAGGTGAAAAATATGATCATTTGCCTTAAAACAACAATGCCACTATGCATGTAATTGTCATCTTTGACAGTGTCTTCCTACTTCATATAACACTGTTTCTTGTATTCTTCTCTATTCACATGCTGTACTGTTGTACTGTGTATCTTGTATATGTCCAAAGAGGACCCTCAAGAAACTGTGCTTTTCATCGATGCAGACTGTCAACACAGAGAACTTGACCGTGAATCAATAAATGATAGCTGGCTGCACGATATCATTAACATGTGTGAAGGGTTCTGCTCCATTCACGAAACGGTGATGTGGCACTTCCTCGGCGGACTGCGCACGTAGGGGAGTGAGGAGGAGAACAGAGAAAGGAAAAAGACAGACAAACAGACAGACAGACAGACCGAGATGTGGCAATACAATGTAAACACCCACGCCAAGCCATGGGAACTGAGAGAGCCAGCTACAAATCAATACGCAGGCCAATGAGAGAATGCTCCAGTACACGCGACATATCACATTTCGTGCCCACAGTGGTGTCAATAATTCCTTCTCCCCCCTCCGGCGTCCGCGCAACCGCGGACATGTCTGCGGCCGCAAGCAAAAACGGGTGCCTGATAAAATGCATGAAGGGGGCACCTGCACTGCACACAAACATGGGGGTATAACTATCCTCGTTTGTGTGTGTCGGTTAAGCTAATATCCCCCTTGAATGAGAGATGTTGCCACCTTTGTGGTCTAAACCATGACAAATCTGCAGTTTCCAGTTGCGCCACTTCATTCAGCCTCTCTCAAAGACTCAGGAGCACAGAACGCCGCCCGACATCACTGAAGCCACACACTTTTGCCCCTGAATAAATTCACCTCTTCGAAAATAGGTGAATGATTTCAAAGAAACACACAAGGTTCTTGTAACACATTTTTTTCCTATCTAGAGTTCTTCAAATTTGTGTTTTCTGCTTTTATAGTTTTTCAGTTTTTTCATAGTTATGTTTGAGCTGCAAATAAGTGAAATCTGTGCATCATCCCAAAATTTGTGCTCACACTTTGATTGTAGCTGACAATGGAGAAGGAGAATGTAATGAAAGGGTGGAGGGACTGAATTTTCATATTTAAGCAGAAACGCTGCTTTTAAAGCCACATACCATATACGCCAAAGATTTTGCAAGATTTTCATTTTCGCAAATTTCACGAGTCAGGTGCAATTTGCGAAATAAAAGACACGCGAAAAATTTGACTCTGATTCCGATGTGGATGTGACGTACCCGTGCACATTTCTCCACTCAGTAAAGGACTCCACGATTGCGAATTCAACCACTCGCGAAATTGTCGGGAATTCCTGATTCGCGAAAATTTAGACTTGGGGAAATATATGGCATATACAGTAGTGTGTGAGTTTAGCTCCACATACATGAGCAAGATTTTAATATAGTTCAGAGAGAAATGCGATGCTTTAGATTTTTGGGGGGACATGTATGAAGGTGAAGGTCTTCTTTCAGCTTCACAAACAGAGAGAGGATTAGTAAAAGATTTAGTACTAGCATGACACTATGTTCATATTTCTCATTTTCTCATCTTCCCTCTCAAACAGACATGTTCCATCAATCTGTCTATTAATTAAAGTCTGATCTTCAAGTCAAAAAATGTGATGCAGATGTGAATGACAGATAAGAGCAGCTCAATGTGGGTCAGTTTACACTAACACACTGTATCCTCATACATACCCCTTGGGCAATGCAGGTACACACACATACACACACACACAGGTGTACAAACAAGTAGAAAAAAACAAACAAAAACAAGATTACTCCTACATGAAAGCCAATACGTTGGGACTAAAACTCACCATGAGGATTCGTCTGTAGCTGTCCCTGTCAATTCCCCACAGCTTCAGATCAGTCTTGGCCTGTGGGAGGTATTTAAGAAAAAAAATAGATAAATAAGAAAGAACACTTAAATTGATGCCAGACATACAAAGCTTGCAGGCCAATCCAAGTGGCCACATTAAAGGAGGTGACTACGTCAGAACACTTTTTCACACAACTTTTCAATACCACAAAATGCTCTTAAAACCTCAACGCTGATTTTGATATCACCAAGCAATCCACACGGTCATAATGTACAATGACATTCTCTAAGATATGTCCATTACACCTTTCAAGATACTAGACATTTTGACGGAAATAAGGTAACAAGTAGTGTTCATTCAGACTTATGACAATGCTTAAGGGGAGGCTAGTGAATACACCCACATGCCACAACATTATATTCAAATGTCAGCAATGGAATGGTAAGTCATATGATACTCTCTTTAATACTTCCCACCAATTCCCCTTTTGCATCACTTATGCAATGTATAGGCCAAAAGGGCTAATCACCCATGAGAGTACCCTAATCTGAGGTCTCTCAAAGAAAGAGGAAATTGAGATGATGAAATTCTTATGAAATCAGCTGTGAGGAACCTCAAAGAGCCTGTAGAGCATGAGCATAAAGCTCATTAGGTTACTGATTTAGTAAGAGATTTCACGGGACGAAGGGTTCACGGACACAGAAGTAGGCTTTTTCAAGGACACTCAGTCACACTCTTGTTCAGTGCTCAAAGTCATGACCGAAGAGCTAGAGAGCCAACGAAGAGCGTGTCAGTGCAAGGGCCTTATAGAGATCTGCAATTGTTATTATCATTTATAGACCGCTAGAAAGCCTTGCCTGTGCATCAAACATACTGATTATTAAGTCAGTTACTGAATGATTCAGTTAGTCACTTCGACCAACGAAATCGCTCTATTTGCCGATCAGTCTTCAGGGTAAAATGTGTCTGCACAAGCTGTTCTTCAAACGGCACTTCTGCTGACTGGTCGTGGCTTTAATAGTGCTGAGAGCAAAATCTGGGAAATCACAGACACGTAAGCTCAGAAATTTGGTTCAGATTTCCAAAAGGCCTCTACCCTGGGTCTCTACTCTGACTGGTGGCTTGACTAGTCTGGAGTAACCACCCTCTGCATGCTCCTCTTGCAATCATTACAGCAAGAGTGCCTTTGACAAAGGCTATTAAAGACAGGAGAGGCGCCTCACCTTGACGGTGGCGGCTCTTGGGGTGCCGTAGATGAGGGCCAGCTCCCCAAAGCTGCTCCCCTCGCTGAGGGACACCACACGCTCTCCGTCCACGTAGATCTGTGTTCACAAACAGAATCAAACCCAAGTGTTAAGCAGATTCAAGTGTTAAAAGCTACAGTAAGTTGCACTAGGACAATGTCACGTACAAAATAGCACAGCTTCCCTTGCAGAAAAAAAAAAAATCTTTACAACAGTTACTGTAACCCACAGGGTTCAGAACAAGCTATTTAAAAGAAATGACGAAAAAGAAGGATGTACATGTAATTACATTGTATCTGTTTAAAGGGGGATTTAATACCCCAAATACCTATGCAAATTTCTTTTCACTAGGGGAGTTTGAGGAAAACAGAAAAATCTGTTTCAAAGTGATGAACTTTTGAAGTTTTGATGAAATCCATGAGCCATCACCGCTGGATGAGAAAACAATTTGTGATGTCACAATAGGGCAATGAAACAAAATGTTAAGAGAATTCAACATATTTTCATTTTTCTAGCTAATGAAAGCACACTCGACTTTCCTCTTTTAGAAGGCATAGGGGAATAATATTACCCTTGACATACATGTATATAAGTAACAAGTTAAGGAATGCGTCTTTTCATAAAAAGAATAAAAGTTTGTGTAACATGTATTTCTATTGTTCAGCATTCAATGAACCCACACTGAATTCCCCTTTAACAGATGCTACAGAAACTTCTCACATTCTTTCTTTCTCATCCAGCAGCCAATCTGAAGGGAACACATGTTCTAGTTACATGGCAACAGACATGTAACACTAAACAAGATTTCACTAGGAAGTCTAGCATTAAACCACAAAGACCGGGGATTTCTCTTCCCTGACCAACATCAAGGAGTCCCTAATCATCAGCACACCTGTTTTGGAGCCCTTAAAGGGAAGTTCCCCGAAACATAAATGAGGATTCAACAAAATCAAGATTATTAGGGGAGACACTGGGCAACGCTTTCACAAAAAGGTGATAGGCAATTAGAATAAGGTACAAAAATGTTGAAGTTTTGGTTGATTTCTGTGTAACGTCTTTCCTAAATTGGAACTGTGCTACAATTTGTGGTATCACAGAACAGAACAATATAGACAAACTTTTGTTCGTTTCACATAAGAACATTTTCAGTGACTTCACAGGAGCACTTACAGTGCACTCCCGTTATAACGAACACGGTTATAACGAAATTCCGGTTATAACGAAGTAAAAATTCAGGCCGTAATGTTAAGCACTTTATGTATTTTTATTGTTTATTTGTTCGGTTATAACGAAATTTTGATACAACGAAAGAAAACTGCCGGTCCCGAGGACTTCGTTATAACGGGAGTCCACTGTATTAACCTAGCTCCTCCAGACGACACAGAAATTATTGGTCTTATAATTGACTGTGCAGCCTTCATTTGTGAATACCTTCCAAACTTCCAAACTTTCAAGTGTAATGAAAAATGTCCTAGCAATCAAAAGTATAACTTACTTTCTATTATCCATGTTGCTACAAGAGAAAAGAAAGCATTCTCCAAATTCCCCATCTCTTATTCTCCTCTGAAACTCCAGGTGTAAATTGAGTCATTGTCACTCAGATCAAGGCCTTTCACTTTTATGAAACTGTCATCACACTCCTAAATATGTTCTAAGTCCATGCTTTCATTATGAATCACAGCTGCAAGCTACAAAGCAAACTAAAATTGTTTGAAATTGCCATGTTCCTTTGCCAGAAAGGTTGACCATCTTTCAAATAATTGTTTTTTTTTTTTTGTTTTTTTTTTTGTTGTTGTTGTTGTTTTTTTTTTTTTTTTTTTGGGGGGGGGTTACAAAGTTTCCCCTTTTCCTTTTATGACAGACAAGCGCATGATGTATATGACGCCACAAACTAGGTCTGCTAAGTAGCATACTTACATCGACCTCCCCACTATCGATGACGTAGAAGTTGTCTCCCTCATCCCCTAAAAGACAAAAGAAAGAAGGAAAAACACAAATCAAAAAAACTCGCCATTTTTACACCATGCATCAAGCATACCTCAAAACACTTCACAATACGCCAAGCCACAAAAGGAGACTACAAGGTACTTGCCCAGTTGGTATTGGGGATCAACAGCAGACATATATTGGTTGTAGACAATTTTCAGAGCTAGCAGGGCTATACGTCTCTGATCCAAATTGTATCAACACTGGCTTGACAAAAACATAAATGAATAAATACAATTATAAATAAATAAATAAATAAACCAAACAGACAAACCATGCCTTTTCAGAATTATAATCAGTACAGCAAAAAAACAAACAAAAAAAAAAAAAGGTCGCCAGGATGGAAATGGCCTTGAATGATGTAAATCCAAATAAACTGTTCAATATTTCATTAGCGTTTCCATAATTTGATTGATATTGATGTACACACTAGACAATATCATTTAAAGGCACATGGTCCCGGTGTTTTAGTCAAATGCGTACGCAGGCGCACGGCGCAAGTTTCCTATAGAGACCTATGCTATCGACTCCTCTTTGGTGCTTACGCTGTGGCCCACTTCCCCCAAGTCCGAAGAAGTCCAATTCACTGTAGTCAGTGGTCCGATCACAGTTTGGCTCATGATTCGGCTGAGGGGGATGACAGCTTTAGCAAACTTCTTTTGTGATGTCACAATAACAAGCACATATGCACGCACCCTGGCATTCCTACAGACTGCGCGATGCACAGAGAAGACAACAAAGGCAACGCTACTTAGCAAGACCTACGCACTTTACTCTTGATGACAGCTCAACTTCGGTAATCTTTGTATCAATGCTAACGGGGATCGGCAGTATCATCAACAGCGCCCTCTAAACTACCGGGACTATGCGCCTTTAAAGTGCCCTTTCAAAGAAATGAAGTGCTTGGAAGGTCAAGCTTTGAAAAACACAAATACAGGGCAATAATTACAGATTGTGCAATATACCCAATATCCACTGTGACTGCTGTTGCCTCCTTAACCCGTTGAGGACGAGTCCCGAGTATACTCAGGCAGGTGTCTATGGGAAATGCGTGTTGTAGCAAAATCAAACCGTCCTCAACAGGTTAATATGGTCTTGCACATCTGATTTTAATTTACCACACATGAATGTGCACAATTGACATATATTGCTGTTGGGGAGACAAAATGTCAAATGTTCAGGACAGCAAAAATATGGCAACCAAAGAACCGTAACAAGTGGGATCACCTTTCCTTTGACATGCCATGGTGGCTTTCTTTTTGGGTTAAAGGGACTTGTACAGTACTGGTTGAGGTGGGGATTTAGGTTTATAACATTCTACGTGAGATAATGAAAAACCTCTCATGAAATATGAAAGAGCATGTAATTTCAAGAAGGATTCAACATTTATTTGATGAAAACTTGGTTTTCAAATGGCTGAGATATCCAAAAAAGTGATAATAATAAAAGGCGACAGGCCATGCTTTTATTAGGAACTCTTTGTTTCACCTTGTTTTTGGATATCTCAGCCATTTCAAAACCGATTTTCATCAAATAAACTTTTGATACCCCTTAGAATTGCATGCTCTTTGACATCTCAGATAGTGGTTTCTGAATATCTCGCATAACGTTAAAAGCTAAATCCTGACCTCAACCAGAACTGTACACATACTTTAAGACTGCTCGGATGTGGGCAGGACTGACAATTAATCCAAAGAAGCGATTTTCAACAAAATTTGAGATACAAGGTCTTGTTACCACAGCAACGGTATGCATCTTATAGAGGGTTGGACATATTGTGTTATAAATGCAATTAACATGATGTAAAACGAGTCTACAGCAGTCTTGCCCTCTTTCACACGCGATTCTCTCTTTAACTACGCATGAGGCATAGTGAATTCATCTAGTACAAGCGCAATTTCTGCCATGAAATTGCACAAACGCTTCCTTTCAGTAAACTTAATGAGTTCCATTATTACAGTGCCCACTGTTTGCATGTACATTTGCACAGTTGTGCGTGTACAGGAGTGAGTAGGGGGCAGAAAAAAAAAAAATAATAAAAAGCAATCGCCATGGTTATCGACGACCACGTGACAGGTCGGTAATTGACGGTGACGAGGCGGTCTATGCGCACATAAAGAGACGTGGGAAATCTAACACCTGTTTCCTTTCCCCTGGCGTAGGCATTTCTCTCCCTCACATGAATATCGGTTTTCCCCCCTACTTGCACTGATGGATTCCTCTGTGCAAAGTGAATGAGAATATTGATTAAGAGAGTGACTACAATAGCAGGAGAAATTATGAAACCTGCAAATCTACGTGCATGCAAATGCCCTACAGGAGTACGGAGCTTGTCATTTGTGGCAGTGCTATGACATAATGCCATAAAGGCAAATTAATCCCTTGGGTAATATTTACTATAATGTGGGGATAGCATTTCTTTTTTACATAACCTCTTTAAAAAAAGGAAAAATTGATTGTTAATAACTAAAAACTTTTCCACAGATACAATTCAAGACTTAATGATTTCACATTCTAGTTAAGCAGACATGACAGGACACTCTCATGAGCAATGAAGTTAAATGACTCAATATCGGACCACACTGTAGTACAGAGAAGGTTGATGACAATTTTACAGCTTAAAGGTAGGGGATACCTTTTACAGACCTCCCAAAATGCAGTAAAACATTAAATATGAACCTCAGGGGACTTGTTTAGGCAACTGTTGAGAAATTTGGAAATCACCAGTTATCTACAATTTGAATAATGCACAAAACTCAACTACTCAGTAGTTCTGTGTGTCAGCCACACTTAAGCCTTTTTGTTGCAGTCTTCTGTATTTTTTTATTTATAAACACAAATCTAAAAGTACAAGAGCTGATGTAATACATATAGAGTGTGTGGCAAGAATGTATATAGAAATGTTTGGAAGTTTTGATGAACTTTCTTCACAAAATATACATGATGGACACACTTGCAGTGCATGGGTCTGCAAAGGTAGCCTAGTAATGTACTGGAATTTACGGTGAGCCCCGAAAAAAATTCAATTCAAAATCTAACGGTCAATAAAAATGTACTAAATGTTACCTTCCACTTTCAATACTTTATGGGAGTTTCTAAAATGATACTCTCTTCAACATACCACTGTATTTATACAACTCTTCATTTAAGGCATGCAAATGGGATTCCCTACCTTTAATCCTTTATCTTTATTATCACTCTGTAGACTGATGACTTTCATGATAAAGAACTTTTTTTCATATATATACTTTGCCCATTGGAAATTGTTTTTTTTTTATGACAAAGATTTTAACAAAAAATTTCAACTGCACATAAACAACACTTTCTCTTTGGCTAAAGAATTGGGCATGTGTGTGTGTGCGTGTATGCGTATGTGTATGTGTATAGGTGTGCATGCACATACCAGTATGACAGAATGCATTGTGTGTTTGCGAGCGTGTGAAGAATATCTAATTGTGTTTTTGGAGCATGAAGTCAAATTGCAGATATTTCTTTTCTCCCTCCCTTTTGAGTCTGTCTTCATGAACATGGAAAAAATAAACTTCATGCCTCCATGTTGAAATCAGAGCCTCAGCTTCAGTTGGGAACATACACTTGTAACATGTATTTTGACAGCAACTGCCATTCACATTTAAGCTGATACCTTGTTGGTGCATTAACAGCAGTGCACTTTCCAACCTCAGAAAACAAAACAAAACAAAACAAAACAGAACAAACAAAAACAAAAACAAAACACTAAACAAGGACAGGACGCAAACAGCGCACCAGTGACCGGGTTTATACAGGCCACTGGATTCAGAGCACTCCAGATACAAGCAGCCATTATTCATGCTGCCACCACGGCCCTTGTGAAGTGGCCCTGAACCACTAGGAAGAGCGCCCTAAAAATTTGGAGTGCCCTAAATTTCAGGCCAGTCTCCTGCCCGTTCACACTGTGCAAATTAGGGCACTTCTGGGACTCTTTATTGAGCCATTCTTCCTGTCAGTGTGAAAGGGGTGTGACATGCAGCTTTAGATATACAGCAGTAACACAGTGCCATATCTTTCACTTCCTTCACAATCATATGAAAGCAAGTCAGGCAGTATCTGTGTTAAGGTTAGGACGGAAAAATTGCTTTTCACCAAGCTTTCTGACAGCCCATTTGCTCCCAACACTATATCAATTCCAAATATTTTCTTGAAATAGAATTTTCATTAAAAAAATTATCATAGACTTACATCTGGATTTTTATGTTTACAAATGATAACCAAATTCAAGAAGGGTTGGTATTATCAATAGAGAAATCCACTGATGCTGACACACACACACACACACACACACACACACACACACACACAAGCAAAATTAACTATCACATTCTGCAAAGTACATTGTACACAAGTTGACAGAATGGCTACATATTAATGTAATGAATGACATACTGGCAACACTGCCACCGGCAAGTAATTGTCTTTGAGTGTTCCTGTTATGATTTTTTGTTTTCTCTGTATTTATTTTTTGACATTATTTACCTTGGTGGATAACCACTTGTCCAGCATCATGTTTCACAGGGTACATGGCATCAAAGATGTCACTAGGAAAAGAGAAGATTGAGAGAGACAAAATGATTACAAAATCAGCGAAATGCCTACATCCGCAAGCACGGTGAAAATGACACAAATATGTACTAATGAGTCATCAAACCCAAATCCAAAGCTGCATAATATCTGATAAGTCTGACAAGTTATCAAAACAGTCAAAGAATCTCATGATTTGAGCAGACAGAATGCAATTCACAAGTTACAATTCAAGTGTTTAGTACTGGTTTGCATAACACTGTATGTATGTATATACGTATGTATGTTATGTATGTGGAATGTGTAGTACGCACACACATGTCTGGGGATATTAGTGAATAGTGTACTTGATGATGAAGATATATTGTGCGTCTAGATATAGGTAGTCAAATAAAATGGCGAATATGTATAAATCTATATGATGAATTAGTAAATCTCATTTCTCCCAAATTAGACAAACTAGTACATTGTACAGCTACAATAAACAATCACAGGAGAATATGGTAAATGGAGCTATAAAGCAGTTTTGGTATTCAGCTATGAGAAATGCAAACACATTAAACTATCTTTGAACTATGACTGAGGAGCAATCTTCCAGTGGTCTTAACATACAGTATACACTTGAATACAATTCATGGATTAGGCAAATGGTTTACTAGGGCAATGATATGAATGGTGTCATATTCCTAATGCAAGACATCATCTTCAGCTTTATCAGGCTGAAAATCTTTGTTCAAATTTTCTACCCACATCATGTGCTACTGAAAGATAACACTACTATTCCTACTAAAATATACAAGAAATTTGAAATGACTAAGCCCCTCCCCCTCCTCCCCCCCCCCCCCCTTTGCCAGGTCACATACATATATGTAACTCACTGCACACTTGCTTTCATCTGATTCAAAAAATCTATATGAGACTGCACTAGTCCACTGGTACAGCTCTGGAAAGTACAAATTGTAATGCATCAGGGCTGTGTCAGCCCAATGTTCTAGCTCAGCTGAAATGCATACCACCAAAAAAAAAAGCGTTCAATAATTGAGCATATTGACACCATTACTTATCTAACACTACCCCCCCCCCCCCTGCACTTTTCCATGGTCAGTTATTCTGCAATGTATCATTATACCAACGCTGGGACCGTATGGCAGGTATACATACATTGTACATGCATGAACTACGGACAAACAGATGAAACAATACGAACGCAAAAATGCTTAATTGAACGTTAAAACTGAAAACTGAGTAGGAAAAAATGGAAAACATCATTGCAGTGTATTGGGCAGTTGAGATATAACACTGCACACAAATAAATGTCTCTATGATTGGAATTGTCAAACAGCGTTAACCCGTTGAGGACCGGCTGATTTTGCTACAACACACATTTCCCACAGACACTTGCGCGAGTATACTCGGGACTCGTCCTCAACGGGTTAAGAGATGCATTTGTTTCTTGTAAGTGAATATTGGAACCTGGTATCAAAATGTTAATTGACGCCATCAGTGCTCATCATTTGGATGGAAAGCTCATGGCTCACTGGCAGCACATAATTCACAAGAAATTCCCCTGATGTCTTAAATGCATTCATATCTGCATTAATAGTGTGCCCTGTTTTTCACATCAAGGAGAGCACACATGTTGTCTCTGAGGTCTATTGGAGAAGTGACTCATACAGACCAAAGTGCATGAATGGTGTATCTCTTTTATCTTATAGGCTTGTTCTTTGTTGGTCTATATGAAGAGTTTGAAGCCATAAAATGGAAAAATGCCATGTATGCAAAGGTTTGGGTTTTTTTCTATATAAGCTCATCATCAAATAGAAATGAATTAAATGCTTTCAAAGATACTGCGCTCATTACAAAAGAAATATTTTTGAAGATATGATTACAATAATCACATATATTTTACTTCCTTTCTGTTCTTCAGCAGCTTCAATCTCATGCAAGTTCATAAAAATGGATAGATCATTTTTTTTTTTGTGCATTTACATGTAAACTCTTCATATGTTTCTATGTATTCCTGTGGATTGTTTGTCACATGTATTTGCCCGTTTGTTTCATGTATGTAATTGTTTGTTTGTTCTTCAAGGCATGACCATATGACAGCATTCAAAATTTCTCTGCCAGTAGTACCATCAGCCAAATTGAATTGATGATTGGCCAGCAGTGAGGCAGATGAATGAGAAAAAAATCCGCAAAAAACAACTAAAAAAATAAGCAGGCATAGAAAGATGGAGCCTGGAATGATGGAAAGAATAAAGGAAGAACAAACAAGGGAGTGACAAACCCTCAACAAAGGAAAAAGGAAAGGAAACAAGAATGTAGGCATACATGCAGTGACAGAGCGGGCAAACATTTAAGAAGAAAAAAAAAAAGACAAACAAGAAACAAGATGGCAGAGCTAGATCTTGGACAAAAAGAGATAATGAATGAAAGGGGAGGGGGGGGGGGGGGGGTACGAAATTTTGAACAAATTTCTCCATAGGGACATATAGTGCATGGCAGGGTGAAATGAGGCATCACTGTCTGTATCTCAAACAATACATAAGACTAAATTATTGTATGCATAATTTATATGCGCTCATACATGAATGCACGCTATATTTGTGTGTGAGTGTGTGTGTGTGTGTGTGTGTGTATGTGTGTGTGTGTGCATGTGGGTGTGTGTGTGAGTGTGTGTGTGGGTGTGTGTGTGTGTGAGTGCATGTGTTATGTTTATGTCCATGTTGTGTGTAAGGTAATGAAACCAGGGGATATAGAAAGCCACAGAGGGAAACGTAGAGAGGGAGAAAAATGAACCCGACTGCAAAATTGCCATTGAGTCCCAGCACGGGAAGTGCATCAACCTCGAAATGACGGATAGAGGGCCCCTCGTAAGGAGCATCCGAAGAACACGCACAATGTGCCGCTCGCCCCAGAGTTTGAAAAAGCCCCCCTGAACTCTCAATCCGCCTTGTCATCTTAATTAAATCAAATTTGGCTACAGTCAAATGCCATTCCACTGCCCACTGCACACATTTTTCCTGATGGCATCAGGAAAATGTCAAATTACAGAAATACATATAAATGGAAATTTTTGCGTACCATAGAGAAGACTCTACTTGTGTTTAAAATTTACTCTACTAGTGTATACCATTGATACCCTTTCATTTCTTTGCTCTTACAGCCTGTATCAATGTGTACGAAGATTAACTATGGTTTTCAGTGGCATCAGACTATCTAAACATGACATCTCAAAATGTCACTAACTTCATCTTCTTTATGGCATGTCTTTAATATGACAAAGTCAATCTTCTCTTCATGTCACATAGTGTAGGTCTTATAATAGTTTAAATCAAACAATTCAGATTGTGCAAATATTGACAACCAGTATTAAATAAAAAAAAAAGAAAAAAAAATGTTTGTTTCGCAATATGACTTCGGCCTTTTCAATTAAAAAAATCATGCAGGAGCATTGACATGTACTGTTTCTTTTATTGAACATATTTTGGTTTTATTATTTTTTTATCACACATTGTTTGACTAAGTATCAGCAATTATGACCTTTACCCTTGACCATTGCTCTTGACCATTACCTTTTCATCTCCAGGCCAGAATTGTAATCATTCTAATGTGTGGACACAGAGTTTCATTGCACTATTTCAAGTAACACTCTCACATGATTTTGGTCGCAAGAAATAACCATATTCCAGTACATAAATAACATTGACGCCTTGATGGTCACAGAAAGGAACCCTTGTATGATCACAGAAAAGATCCAGAAAGCATCTACAGGAGATAATACTGTTTTTGAAGACCAAACAGTGATGTATACATGTGTGTAAATAATTTGTTTGTCTGTGTGTGTCCCTAGGGCCCGATTTCACGAAGGTGATACGATTGAAACCATGGTTCAAAGATAATAAAAAGTTTTGGTACCTCAAAAATTTCCTTGTCTTAGTTTGTGTTTCAGGTTAAAGTACCTTTCATATAACTAACACTGTGAGACTTACTCGCCCCAAAGTGCTCTCATGTCTTAGTAATCATGCAATTAACTGCGACCAGCAGCCCCATACGCATATGCGACCAGCAGTCCCATACACATAGCGTAATCGGGCTTCGCATTGTAGCATTCAGGATCATGACAGATTTAGTATCGCGGGATAAATGTTAACTTAAAATCCCAAAAATTCTTCAATTTGAAGACTTACCAATTAAGGTGAAGTATTGAAAACAGGCTTCGGGCAACGTTTGGTTCTGCCTATAGTCCCTTTCCGTTCGAATTGATGACTGAATGTGACTCGGCCGAGAGGACCTTGGGAGAGCTGCATACACCATGTACACTGAATACTAAAGCCAGTGCATGCGAACACATCACATGCGCACAAATTTCAAATCCCATATCAACGGATAAGATGTTTGTGTGCGCATGCGCTGGCCGTAGTAGTCAGTGTATGCATCGGTCCATGGTGTATGTAGCTCTCCCAAGGTCCTCTCGACCGAGTCACATTCAGTCATCAATTCGAAAAAAAAGGGACTATTGGCAGAACCAAACGTTGTTCGAAGCCTGTTTTCAATACTTCAACTTAATTGGTAAGTCTTCAAATCGAAGAAATTTTGGGATTTTAAATTGACATTTACCCGCGATACTAATTCTGTCATGATCCTGAATGTTACAATGCGAAGCCCCATTACGCTATGCGTATGGGGCTGCTGGTCGCACTCAGCTATGCGTACAATGGGCTGCACGCTGCTGGTCGCAGTCAGTGGTTTCGTACAGTATTTATCGACGCTGTACGGCGACGGCTCTGGTACGAAACCATTATTGCATGATTACTAAGACATGAGAGCACTTTGGGGTGAGTAATTCTCACAGACAACGTACTTTAACGTGAAACACAAACCAAGACAAGGAAATTCAGGGAAACTTTTGAGGTACCAAAACTTTTTATTATCTTTAAACCATGGACAAAGACCATGGGGTGCCAAGTGTCACATGGAATATTTCGTTGACGAAAGGCCCATTTCGTTAACAAAATTATCGTTTCGCTGACGAAATGTTCACTTCTTTGCGAGATGTTGTCATTTCGTTACAAAATAATCATTTTGTCAACGAAATGACTGATTTTGTAATGAAATATTCCATGCGACACTTGGCGCCCCATGGTCTTTGTCCATGGTTTAGACCATGGTTTCAATTGTACCACCTTTGTGAATTCAGGCCTAAGGGTGTTGAGTGTTAACACCATGTAGCTCTCACATACACCTCATCTGGAGAGCTGTGATTCCATCAAAGAATCCATCACTCATCCCGCAGGTAAACTTGATTATGTGATGGTGGAACATTTCCTTATATTCTCCTATGGGAGAACATATTTGAGTATCATACAAATGACAGACGATTCTCCTAGCTACATTGTATGGAACGAAGATATTTATAGCACAATCAATGCATCAAATTTTGTATGCTGTGCAATGCTTTCGGAAAATAAAAACAGCAGCAGAAGGCATATAATGAATTGTAAGCATACAGAAATGAGACTTCGGGAGCCATGTTAATAAAAATGCAAGTCGTTGGCAGTGCCCGAAGATGCAGGGCTCACCAGAGATTTTGTGACAAGTGGAAAGTATGAATGTGTTCTTAGAGTACAATTAACATATGAGGACGGTTGTCGATGGGAATGAATGCAGAATGTTCAAACCTCAAGATTTCGAAATGCCATTTCAGAGAGGTTTTCGCCTCTCTGTATAACCATTTGGGAGGGTTATTGTAGGAGGGAGCAGTCTGTGTGTTCTCCCCATCCCCCAGCCATTATCTGCTGTATAAGTTTCTTCTGCAAGAGAATGAACCCCCAACCAGGGAAATTACCCTATTTATTGTGACATAAAAGCAAGGTTCTTGGTATTAAAGATTATAACAAAATCAGACAAAAGCGGAAGGCAGAAATGACTGCTTGCACATTGGCAATCATCTTACAGTACAGTGCTGAATGTGTATACTGACAGCATGGCTTTAAGAATATGACTGCCATGAATTTGTAGAATCTTTTTCCAGCAGGCAATGTCTACAGCATCACATTATCACAAGAAATTAAAATCATTATTGGTCGTATTTCAATTTGTTGTCTCATCTTGTTATAAATGCCAGGCTGAATAATGAGGAAACACTGAGATTTTGCCAGATATCACCCAAGTAGATCCTTGAGTCATCATCAATACTCAGCAATTGTATCATTCAGTGACGTATTTATCATCATCTTTGACGTCAATATAGTAATCGTCACAGCTCTGACAAATACATCTTAGAGTGACTGTGTTGTGTTGAGTGTACAGTTCTTCCAATATATGCTCTAGTCTGCCAGCAGTGTTTGTATACAGGTATACATTGCTGTGCTTCATATAATGCCTCGTGTGTGTGTGTGTGAGTGTGTGTGTATGTGTGTGTGTGTGTGTGTGTGTGCATGTGTTTAACTCCCATCACCATGTAGCTTGTGTGTGCACTGCCAAGAAAAAAACAAGGTAGACATCAGACTCATCGATCCCTGTCATCGATGCTCTCCACAAACGCCGCCGCCATCATCATCCTCATCATCATCTCCATCACTCTGTACCCTCATAAATCATCATCGCCTCACGGTGGACCTACCTCCTCTCGGTCTCGTCCAGGTGAGAGAAGAGGACGTTCTTGGAGATGGCCTTGGACAGGGCTGCCATCGTCTTGTAGTCCTTGGGAATAACCTGCACATGGCCGGAGATCACAAAAAGAACACATGTATGCATCGGGACTATTACAGGGAGATGATAAATAAGTCAAAGTATCTATATAAACAAATGAATGAATATAAGAATGAATGAATGAATGAATGAATGGACCTACAAATAGAAGTATCAACTGGATGCCATTTAACGTACAAGGTAACAAGCAAATGGATTAATAATGGCCAACTCTAGATCAAAGTCTTACAAACATGCAATCTTTCCGGACAAGTCTTTACTCATCAGCAACACACACACACAAGAAAAAAGAAGAAGAAAAGAAACAGCAACATTGGGGAAGATAAATATGCAGTACCACCAAGAAGTCAGCTATCCATACAGACTAATTTCAGAAAAAAAAAGTATTATTCATACTGTTTTTTGAATAAAACATGGATGAGGTTAACAAAATGTATTCTTTTTTAGGCCTTGTGTCAAGTGTGTACTAAATAAATCAAAGGAAGCAATTCACACATTAACCATGTATTACATTCACAAATTGTGGCTAAAAAAGAGGAAAACCCCCATCACAACAAGAAAAAAAAAAAATCATTATCATATTATTGACAAATGTCCACACTCTTTGCCTGACAGCTGCCTAGTGCAAGCCTGTCTTGTTTATCCAGTCGCTTCTCAGAAACCAATTACATCTGACACTACGACGGAGCCCGATCCAAGTGCCCTGCGCATGGTTGTACTCGTGTGCCTTGGCCGGCATAATGTCCAAATTACTCATGCACTGTTTGGCATCAGTCTGTGGTTCTGGCTTGACAGGAATCATATGAATAATGATTCCAGTTAGCTCTTGTGGATTGTGGGCAGGACTGATGAATTGTATGTTTCGTTGGCTAAGAATTTGTTTAGGGCTAAATCATCTTTTCTTCTTTTTCTGCTTTTATCCCTGACGTCAACCAAGTGAATGACAGAAATGAGAGGCGATGCAGTTTTATTGACAGCAATGGCATAATTTTCATATGGCCATGGAAAACAGATCGGCACAGCTGATGACAATTACAATATGTGTGCGAAATATTGATTGATGAGATGGAAAGGCAATGGACTCTCCTCATCCAAAATGCAATTTGAGCTGACCTGGCAGTATCTCAATATACGCCTTAACCAATCTCAACCCCAGCATGTCTGGGGGTTTAAAGCCAAAACATTGTCCACAGAAGGGCTCACGCAGCACAGCTCATCTTCCTCCATTTTGAATTTGCACACAATAAATCGAAGGGGTCTGCCAAGAAACTTGTCTGGCCGACATCACTTGTCAGGATAATGATTTGTTTTGGAGTAGTAGTAATCTGAAATCAAAAGTGCAAAAAAAATCATTTTGATTGTATGTATACGACTTTTATTCCTGAAATAACCTCACCTTGTAAATAATGAGTGAATGAAATGATGGCGAGTATTGTTACATCCTCCTTTTGAGAACACAATGTTCAGAATTTCATTTTTTGCTATCTCCCTATGAAAAAGAGGGTTTCTGTTTTTTGCAGGTGTTGGTTTGTTTGACTGTTTGTTTGCAAAATAACTCTGAAAGTTATGAATGGACTTGAATGAAATTTTCGAGAAAACTTGATGACATAAGGAACAGATGATTAAATTTTGGCAGTGATCCGGATCAACGTCTGAATCCAGGAATTTCTTTTATTTCATTTTTTGTGGAAATCACAAGTTGGATGAAAGTGAGTTGCTTGGCAGAGGTCTGTACTCTCAGCGTGCTTTTCTAGTTTTCTCTTTTGCTTTCTCTTACCTTCTTGACATAGGAAGTGGCATCCTCCTCTGTGTAGGGTTCAGCACTGAAGGCGCCCCGCCTGCGCCTACCCTTGGGCTGCACCGCCGGTGGCGTTGGGGAGATCTCCTCCTCCCTGTCCTCACTGGCCGAGCCAGACTGGGCTTGGGAGGGCTGGGCCGCCTGGGAGGATTTCGGCTTGGCATCCTGGAGGCAGTAACAAAAGACAATGTTCATAATAGAACTCATATTTTAATTGACTAACATTAAAAAACCCCAGTGAAATTAAAGAAAAAAAAAAAAGATTCTGACATAATCAAGACACATACGTAATAAAGCAAAACAAAATATGACATACACATGTAATGCTAGACTGTCTGGGTAATTATGACAGAAACTTTTAATATGTGCATCATTGGTTGATGGACAGTAACATGAATCCACAGGTTAATATCTGTGCAAGATATGTGGCTATAATGTATGCACGTTATCGGCCAACTGGCATGTGAAGAAATGTGTGTCAGTTTTTTCCAAGCATGCAAGGTGGCTACTGTAGACTATGGGTTCCCCGACACTGTACCATGAATGACGAAGTGCAAGCCTTCTTCCATGTGACAAGCTTTACACGATGTCACACGTGCTTCACCTCTGGCAAAAATAAAAATTCAGTGTCAACGACTGAGCGTCACATTCAACACTAGAAGTAAGGCTCTCTGCACAGAAGTTGAACCATCTAACACCCCCGCCACACCTCATCACCATTCCAGGACATACCGGCAGAATAAAATCTGATTAACAGTCTTCACTGCACGTTTTCCTATTGCCTTCATCATGCCTCAGGGGACCGTCTACGTGCCTTCAGCTTTAAAGGCATAATTTACCATTTGCAGATGAAACAAAAACCCAGCATTATTAGTGCTTTAAAATAGTTCTTAGATGTGAGTTGGGGAGAGAAACAACCACTGTAAAAATTTTAATTGGTAAAATCGATGTTAACCCGTTAAGGACGAGTCCCGAGTATACTCGGGCAAGTGTCTATGGGAAATGCGTGTTATAGCAAAATCAAACCGTCCTCAACGGGTTAAGTATTGTTAAAGATAATATAAAGTTTTGGTATTACCTCAAAAGTTTCCCTGAATTTCCTTGTCTTAGTTTGTGTTTCAGGTTAAAGTACCTTTCATATAACTAACACTGTGAGACTTACTCGCCCCAAAGTGCTCTCATGTCTTAGTAATCATGCAATAATGGTTTCGTACCAGAGCCGCCAGTACACGTATTGTACGAAACCATTATTGCATGATAACTGCGACCAGCAGCGTGCAGCCCCATACGCATACTGAGTAGCTAACTGCGACCAGCAGCCCCACACGCATAGCTAAATGGGGCTTCGCATTGTAGCTTACAGGATCATGACAGATTTAGTATCGCAGGTAAATATCAACTTAAAATCCAAAAAAAATTCTTCAATTTGAAGACTTACCAAATCAGTTGAAGTCTTGAAAACAGGTTTCGGGCAACATTTGGTTCTGCCAATAGTCCCTTTCTGTTCGAATTGATGACTGAATGTGACTCGGTCGAGAGGACCTTGGGAGAGCTACACTGAATTGATGGCCAGCGCATGCGCACACAAACATCTTATCCGTTCGTGGATTTGAAATTTGTTCGCATGTGATGTGTGCATATGCGCTGGCCGTAGTAATCAGTGTATGTAGCTCTCCCAAGGTCCTCTCAACAGAGTCACATTCAGTCATCAATTAGAACAGAAAGGGACTATTGGCAGAACCAAACGTTATTCGAAGCCTGTTTTCAAGACTTCAACTTAATTGGTAAGTCTTCAAATTGAAGAATTTTTTGGATTTTAAGTTGATATTTACCCGCGATACTACATCTGTCATGATCCTGTATGTTACAATGCGAAGCCCCATTACGCTATGCGTATGGGGCTGCTGGTCGCAGTTAATTGCATGATTACTAAGAAATGAGAGCACTTTGGGGCGAGTAAGTCTCACAGTGTTAGTTGTTTGAAAGGTACTTTAACCTGAAACACGGAAATTCAGGGAAACTTTTGAGGTACCAAAACTTTTTATTATCTTTAAATATACAAAATGCGAACAATAGTTAAAATAAAAATGTGCCGTCTACAGTTACGGTTTATAGAGAAAAATGCAGATATCTCCTTATATTTTAGGCTTTATCACAGAAATTTATATGATAGGATGTTTTGTGGTACAAAAGACCTACACATATGCATTAAATGTCATATATTGAAATATATATTTTTTAAATCACTGTTCCCAAAGGTAAACAAGACCTTTAAGGGTGCAGAACCACACAGGTGATATGGACTAACTGACTCACTCCAACTCTATTTACGGAAAGCTCGAAAAAACTCTGAATGCAATTTATTAGAGGGAACATTGAAAAACAACAACAACAACAGAAACAAAAACCTGGCATTTAAACATGTAGGGACCTACAGCATTAGATTCCCAAACAACTGGGACACCCTGCATTTGTAGTAAAGAATCTATGATCTGCCCGACAACAGAAGCGTAAACAGTATGTTACAAGGAAGAAAAAAACACACCTATTAGTAAAAACTTTCAGAAAATCCACATGTCTATAGCCATTCAGTTAAAAAGTGACCTTTGAAAGCAATCTAGGATTATATCGTGGCATGTACTCTAGCGAACAAACCAAGTATAAACATTTTATGTCTTCAAAGGTGTCTTGTGCAAGTAGAGTCACATATGACTACGAGCTAAAGTCTACAAAGTTGAAAAGACATCAGAAAGCAAATCAAAATACAGCAGTTCAAATCAGACACTACCTGCTATCCAATGGCAAGAATATACAGCTGGAGGGTTGAGGAAGACGTCACACTGTGATAGTATTACCCAAAATAATGCTTCACTAGCTTGCCAAATATAGAGAAGAAAAGAAGTCAACTGCGACCCCTCAAGACACTCCTAAATGCAAATTGGCGCTCGATGGGTCTCTTCTGTCCCTTCAACCAGCACCATGCCATGAATCACACGCACTCGGCGGCTAGTGTCCGACCCTCATTGCTTTTCCCCACGCGCTCCTCCCTCTCTTCCGACAGTCAACTCTCAGCAGAACTACACGTACACAACTAACAATACATCCCATTGCACACTGGCTTATATGCTTCAATGTAAAGCATACACACACACACACACACACACAAATACATGCACACATGCAAACATCTACACGCATCAACAAAAAAAATTTCCAACAGCTCCACACAGGTAGGAATTTGTAAAAACTCTACACATCATCCACCCCCCTCCCCTCCCACTTTCGTTCTCCCACCCCCCATCTCTCCCACCAAGTTCCATGTACACCATGTATCCAAAGCCTCTGGATCTCAATTCCAAGTCGTTGCAGCAATTGCCTGTCCCAGGGCACTCATCGCCTCCCAGAATAAATGAAACTTGCAAATGGACAGAAATTACACGACTTAAAAGCCTCCACTCCAGAAATCACACACATATTCACCATGGCAAAGCAAGCACTACCCCCGATGTACAGGATATTTTTGCACCGCTACATAAACCTCAGACTGAACTGGAAAGCATGGGTGTATGACTGAAGTCAGAACGTTTTTCAGAGCAAGCGTGACAGGTCCGAGCACTCGACAGACTGCCAAGCCCCTCGGGAAGAACAGAAGAGAAGGAGGAAGAATGAAAAGAACTAACGACAACATGGCAAGGTTAGCGTTGGACACAACCTGTGCGCCTTTCCTGCTCATCAGGTGTGAGTCACACTCATTAGCCACCAGCACTTCACGTCGGCATTTCATGCAATACCTAAGTTTCACAGGCGCAAGACATGCAGACACTGTCGCTCACCCACATTTTAGCTTATCTTTACTTCAGCCAGATTTCTCTCCTCTGCTTTATGTGGACATTTTTTCTTCCTGCCTTGACATGTTTAAGTATGCATGAATTCATTCATAATTAAGCATGTCAGGTATTAACCAAAGAGGCCAACTTGCGCAACGTTCCCCTCGATTAACAACCGTAGACAGTTTTGTCGTTGTTATCTTTGACCAAAAAAAAAACAAACAAACACACAAAAAGCAGATATCACATATACATATTTACTAGAAGTAGTTACAGGTAAATGTGAGCTTCCCACTCATAGACTCCAAGTTGTTTGCTACAACATCAGAGCCAGACAATACAGAAAAGCCTCTCTACCCCCCTCCTATCCCCCCCCCCCCCCCAAGCCTTGGTTGGATGAGATAGTAATGAGAAATGCGGCAGAAAGTAATACTCGACCCTGGTGTTGTGCCAGTTCTCAAAATTATGATTAATATCAACTTTTGTTTGTATCAAGAACGATGTTTGACAGGATTCTCTGGCAAAGAATAACAGGAGGCAGGCACACAAAACAACACACAGTCATACACAAAATTGAAATGAAATAACTCGGTCTCTACCCAGCATACAGGCAGCTGCATTTGCCTATTTCATTATAACCCACTTTAGAATGACAGCCATGTCTTTGTGCACCCAGTTCCGGAGACAAAAAAAAAAGAAGAAAAAGAAGTGAATGCTCAAGATAGATCGACAAACTCATTTCTCCCAATTTGGCATGACTTATGCTCGTGTGCCTCAAGCTCTGGCTCATACACAACTCTTCTCCTCTTGTTAGAGCAAATCTACAATGTATGCTGATTAGAACAAAATGCTGTATGGGGAGCGCTGTGTACATGGCGAGACTGAAGGTCCATTGTAATTGTACAGTTAGCCTCCTATAAGATAAGCAAGCCATGTTTGCATTTTCACAAAATTTGATATGCATGAAATGGGTAATGAGTGAAATGAATGAAAATCTCCAGCTGCATATCAAACAACTCAAGCTTTGGCAATAACTAAATGGAAGAAAAAAAAAAAAGACAACACATCACTGAGCAAATTCCATTTTACCCCCCAGTCAGGGCTTGCTAACTTGCCATGAAAAGTTAAAATGTGGAATATGGCATCTGACCAAAATTTTTCAGAAGGTGGAGCATTAGAAAGTGACCCCTTGACCCTCTTCTAGCCATGGTTACTTTGTTACATGTCGTGGAAATTTTGGCACATTTCACAAGCAGCACAAAACTGGTACACGACGAGACAAAAATATGCTTCCAGCGCTCTTCTGGGCAGAGGCATGGGAAATGTGAGAATATCACGTTCATTCAATTCATTTGCTCTGTGGCACTTCTGTGACATCAATACACGGTAAAAGTATGCATGAGTTTGTATCTTGCCTTGCAATACATCTAATGAAACCACGTCCTGACTGCCAGTGAACTTTGAAAAACAACCAGGATATATTTATAACCAAAGTGCTGCCACATGATATTTCGGGTTTCGAAGAGGGGGGCAATAACCTGAATTAGACTGACCGGTACTAGAACTCTGCAATGAAATGCGCTCATATCCAGTTGTATTTTGCTATCTGTTGCAATATACTCTAAGGCAAGATATTTTTGCAGCATGCAATTTTCGCAAATAGTCACTGGTATTCAATGCATATAATGTAGACAAGAACTTTTGTGTGCATTTCAAACTCGCAAAATTATAATGCAAAGGAACATTCCTGGGGGGCGTTTCATCAAGGAGTTCGTCGAAGGTTTTCACCGACAAATTTGCTATCAGCCAATCAGACGCAAGGATTTCAGTAGCTTTTAACAGTTGTCGGTGTAAATCACCGACAAAAAGTTTCATGAAACACCCCCCTGGACTTACAGTATGCACAAGTGATGATCAAAATTGTACATTGTAAATATTTGAATGCATGTTGTGCATAATACATAGGGCCTATTCATAAATAGGCCCTTTATAATTCATGTACAAAGGCATATATAGAAATCATCATACGTCACTCTTGAGGTGTGAAGAAAACATGGTCAAACTATGAAAGAAGTCAAGAAATTTGTGACCTGACTTCTGACATGAAGAGAATGAGCAGAGCAGCTTTCTAGGTGCCTGGAGTGAGCCATGAAAGGCAAGAAGCTGAACTCAAGGCCAATGCTGGAGACTTGCCATTGTCCGAGGACAGGAGTGAAAGACGTGTGATATCGTCCATGCACTCACTGCAAGGAGGCAATAATCAGGATTGCCAACGGACTGCTATGTTTATGCCTTCATCAAGAATGCCCAAGATTAAGGACGAGAATACTGCTGAAAAAAAAAAAATACACATACACACAGACAGACAATCACACAAACTCACATACATACTGTACATAAACTCGACACACAATACACTGCTAGGAGTAGCGTAAGAGGGGGAGTTTGTTTGCGCGCTGATCACACCACGTTTCCTCAATATGTCACTTTCCAGCTTGATGAGCAATTCATAATCTGCTGACCCTTGCTTGTCAGCACGTAAATAATGAAAGGAGCTTGAAGGGAGATGTACAAAATATAGTCTGGGGTGTCTGTTATGGTTTTGCCGCCATCATGAAGTAGAAGTTCAACAGACCAAAAAGTAGATCAAATGCTTCTTGCTGCAAAGAAGTTTGACCTCTCTTTGTCTATTGCTGTAGACCAAAATGCTTTCCATCCAACACCTCAATGCAGATGAAAACGAAAGGAAATTGTTCTTAATCAATACTATTTCAAATCATGTAGGAACACATGTCATATAAGGAATATAAGGCAATTTGGAAACTTTTTCTATTTCTTCCCTAAAAAAAAATATAAAAAAATGATACCCACTCATCAAATTTTACTCAGTGAACCATGGATTACCATTCAAGAGATGCCCATTCATATTAGCATACATTTATGATGTTAAAGGTCATGTTTACCTTTGGGAGCAGTGATTTAAAAAAATGTTCTATAAGATATCACATTTGATGCATATGTATAGTTCTGTTGTATCACAAAACATCCTATCATATAAAATTTTCGCGATAAAGCCTAAAATACAAGGAGATATCTGTATTTTTCTCAATAAACCATAACTGTAGATGGTTTACTCTGTAAACATTCTTATCATAACTATTGTTCACATTGTGTATATTTAACAATAATTGACATCGATTTTACCAATTCAACATTTTACAGCGGTTGTTTCTATCCCCGCCTCACATTTTAGAACTATTCTAAAGCACTAATGCTATGTTTTTGTTTCATCTGCAAAAGCTAAATTATGCCTTTAAGATATAACTCTTATCCCCCTTTATCTTTTATTGACAAAATGGAGGTGACAGAATGAAAACACAAAGAGTTATGTCTTCAAATTGGAATGGTTTTGAAGAAAACAAAAATGTAAAAGAAACAAAACAAACAAACATGCATTACTACTTGACACTTGACAAAGCCATCCTATCTTTGCTCTCAATCAAGCCCCTAAATTGAAAGTCCTCGGAATTCTGTCATCACCATCAACAATGTCCACGGGACCATCAGCTGATTGCCATGCAGATATGAAAAAGAAGGAGGACAAGAAGAAGAAGATGATGAAGGAGACAACGAAGAACAAGGTGGGCTAAGACAGTCAACAGAGCCCTGCAAAATGATGACATATCTGGGGTGGGCAGAACACCCGACCGCAACGATGCAACTACGGAGTTTTTGACCTGAAAGTGCAGCATTAGCTCATAACGTCCTTCCCCTTGGAGTGGAGAGAGGTATTGTGCCGGTCTTCGTTCAACAGGTTGCAACTTTAGCTGAGAAATGTCGAGGCAGGTGTTTCAAAGAAAACATGACTAGTCTTCTTGCGCCTCTAGGCGACAGCCTTTCATAGTTAGACATTTGATGTAATCCATGGCAGTCATGTTCGGTACTTGCCTCAGACACAAAGACTCTTTCTCCTGGAGTTGGGAAGTGTTGTTTCTGACAGATCATGGGGGCAGTGTCTAGACCAGACCAGGGACCCATTTTACTGACATGTTTACAAAGTACGTTGTATGGAGCAGTCAAAATTCAACCTCTAGAAATAAGAAAGACTTTCAAAGAGGTGGTAGGAAGAAACCTAGGTGTTACATGCATCTCCATAGGCAATATCAAATCCTGAATCTGGGAGGCTTTCATATTGTTTGTTGTTGGGGTTTTTTCTGGGGGGGGGGGGGAGGACAGGGTGGACAGAATATATTAGAGGATTTCAACATTTCTATCATTATTTGCATGCTGTCTTTAGATGATAGCATGTGGGGGAAGGGGGAAGTGGGAGGGGCACGGGTGGGATGGGGAAGGTTAGGATGAAGCAAGATTAAAGGGGCCAATACCAAAGTTAAATTACAGCAATTGACAAAGAATGTGGATATATCTAAAAGCTGTGTTGATATCACAAGATGACAATTGCCTTTGCCCCCCCCCCCCCACAAACATACAAAAATTGTTTACAAAAAGAAAAAAAAGTTCCCCTTGAGTAGTTGCTCCCTTTCTCTCCCTCTCTCTCTCCCTCTCTCTCTCTCTCTCTCTCTCAAAAAGACGACAATGACACCACCCCACCTTCCTCCACAGAAAAATGTAGACCTGTACATATTATGTATACAGATAGATAATTGTTTTGTACAGGTAAAATATGGATATAAAAGTACATAGCAAATCACAATTTGCATCATTATTGTTGATATACAGCCTTTGTTTACAGCTTTGTAGCTGCAGCATAACATCTAGCTATAACCACTTTATATGCATTGCAATTTATTTCCTATAGATTTTAACAAACTTGGATGACTAAAGATATATTCACAAAGAAAGGTAGAATGAATATATACCTTTTTTTTCTTTCTTCAGACACACACATCCACACAAACACACACAAATTCAATTTGTAAATGGGAATTTTTCAATCCACTTCTGCAAATACGCATTACTCCCTTTAAGGCAACATTAATCTCAATTTTGTATTTGTTGAAAACGATGAGACTTATGAAGACGCCAGTCTCACGCAGCAGATTATCTGATTGGGAGAGGTGGGAATTCCACTAAATAACCTTCAGGTGAATTTAATCACGAGAGTTAAAGGAGCTCAGAGAGTTAATCTGGGTCACTGTGTCTTGTGTCTTAAAATAGTCTTTTCTCCTCTTTCTCTCCCTATACTCTCCCTCTCTCTATCTTACTTTCAAATTGTACCCCCTCCCCTTACTCTACACCTGTGCATGTCTCTCTCTCTCTCTCTATCTCTCTTTGATTTCTATCTTACTATGTCTTTACACTGTATCTCTCTCACTCTCTTTCCATGTGATTGTTTCTCTTTTTTTTTTTAGCTTTTTTCATCTATATCTTTATCTCTCAAAACTTCATATATTATATCTTACATTCTATATATTATCTCTCTCTAATCATATCTCTTTCCATCTCTCTCCGCCTCTCCATCTCTCTCCATCTCCATCTCATTCCCGCACTCTACCATCATCTTTTAAAGAAAATGCAGTGGACCATGAGATGTTGAGGTTGGATGGCTTTCATCTCTGCAAGAATAAGTAGGTTGGGTGAAGTTGGAATGCCTCATAAACAGAAATATAGACTGCATCAGTTACAGGTATTTGTGGCTGTGGCTAGCCTGGGAGAAAATAAAGGGAGTTTACTATAGTGCAAGGATATGCCTGAGACGCTTGGGTGCCACTGTGGGAAATAAAAGAACACACATATCAAGCATATAAATGCAAATTGTCCCCATGTAATCCTATGATTCCAATTTTTTCATATCTCATTTAGATGATGAATGACATATACATGAATTGGCAGTGGTTGCATATAGTAATTTTGTACTACACAGAGACTATTCACTGATGTTATAAAGGGTGTTTCTCATTTAGAGTGAAGTATTGCTAGACATACTGTCTACATCAGTTTTCATACCAAGTGTTACCTTTCTCATCTCATTTAAGGCAACTATGCCTTAAATCTTTGGAGAAATGCAGGCTAGATGGGTGTCTACAGTAGTCCACACCTTGTAACATACAGTCAAATCTGCCTAGTGGCCACCTGTTGTATAAACGGCCAGTGGTCCCTCCTATCCCTCTATAGAAAAGCCATGTCAATGAGCCTGTGCATAGCGGCCACCTGTCTAAAGCAGCCAGTGGCCACCAATTTCGTATCCCGCTGTGGATTTCAACTTGTGTATTGCGGTAACAGACCTATCTAGAGCTGCAGTTGAGTTGATAATTTAGTGTATTCTTCTGCTTTGCAGCCATGCTGGTCGTGAATGGCAAACAGTTCGAAGATTGCCACCACTGCATTCTTCCACTATTCAGGTATGTCATGAACTTGTGAAAAGCTTGCTTGCTGTAGGCATGCTCGTATGCAATAACACGATCAACAACAGCTTATTCAATGCATGACACACATGCTCACTTTGATATACACATACAAATAAATGTACATAATTTAATATATACTTTACACAACAATAATACATAATATCATGTGATATGCACAAAATGTTGGAGATCATGTACCTACACTGGCCACCTGTCTATATCAGCCACTTTTTCTGTCTCCCTTCAGTGGCTGCTACTAAAGCTGCTTCAAGCAATAATTACCAAGTCGATAAACGGGTATGACCATTGTAATAAACATCACTCAAATTGCAAAACCGTCCCGTTTGTCGACTTCGTATTTATTTTTCCTTCTCTCCTCACAAACTCCAACCATTGATGACACTGCTTTCCTGTAAGAAAGGGATTTTCTCTGTTCTGACAATTCTGACGTTTTGTGATGATACAATTTGTACATGAGCTGGTACTATCATATTTCTGCCATCACGAAAAAAAAAAGAAAGAAGTGCTATCACCAACTGATCGCGAGTATGCATGATATACATAAACACAGACCTAAATGTGAACTATTATACTAACGTACAGTTATACACGTTTTGCTGTCTTCTCACAAATTAAACTTGAATACACTGTAAACACCGAGTCTGAGTCTAGCAACAGAGTTTACCCATTCAGGCAGTAGTGTTGGTGCTGTGTATTAAAGGCATAATTTATCATTTGAATTGAATCTGCATAGTAGATGCAAATATTGTTAAATACACAAAATGTGCACAATAGTTATAATAAGAATGTTTCCAGACTAAACCATCTACAGTTATGGTTTATAGAGAAAAATAGTGATATCTCCTTATATTTTAGGCTTTATTGAGAAAATTTTATATGGTAGGATGTTTTGTGATACAATACAGACCTACACTTATGCATCAAATGTGATGCCTTGAATATATTTTTTTTTTTTAATCACTGCTCCCACAGGTAAACAGGACCTTTAACTGAAGGTATTGACCAGTTTTTACTTTCACCTAATCTTATGCAGTTAAGATAATTTAAATCATATGCCTCAGATCACTCTGATCATAGTGCAATATAAACCACTACCGTGAAAAAGCTTCCAACCTTTACTCTTAGATAGTTATATGTCACATCACTGGATGACACAAAACCTGATGTATTCATTTATATTAATTCAAGTTTCCTATATAAGGGAGAGTTTTGATTATCCACTGCTTGGGTTAACACTGTTCCAATATTGACTAAGAAGTCACAAGGCTCTACTTGCTTGCTCATGTTTCAGCAGTGGTAAGCATTGATTTTCTTAGAACAATGACATGGCTGCAGCAGGCAAAAACATACACACATGCACACACACACATATGATTCAGAACAGACATACTACATGTAGCCTCCCCCATCCTCCCCCATTCATTACTATTTAGAATTGAGAAAGTAATTGGCGACTCTATACTATAGCAACCTTCGCCTTTTCCATCATATCCTGGCACCATTACCTAATTACAATTCAACCACAAGCTTGGGAATAACATTCAATTATGGAATGACTTCTATGCTTCATATTCATGCCACCCAAAGATACCTCAATTAGGGAATCACAGCTCATTATGCATGCCATTCATGAGAAAAACAGAAATAACCAAATCTGCTGCTAATGCGATGAGGTAATTACTCAATCCGATGGAGGAAAGGTGTTACATAACTCTTGCATAAATCTCTTGTGGCTGCAAAGTACAATGTATGTCTTGTGAGGCACACGAGTATATGTCCAGTATTTTCTGATTGTTGTTTTTTTATTCATTTGTTTAAGAAATGGCTTGTGGGCACAGGTGAGTAATCTTCTACATGTTCTTAAGGTGCGTTCACATTGGAACTACCATGGTAATGATGCCACGGTACTGTAAATGTGGACATTTTCACGCGACTAATTTTTCGCGCTTGGCCAGATGAAAAGAATTTCGCGTGTTTTTAATTCCGCTGAATCAAGACATCAACCACTGGAACATACGGCATGCAAAAATATTTGCGTGCTTTTATTTTCGCGCTTGTTTCTGGTTGCGCGAAATGCACGAAAATTTGAACACCGCGAAAATTTCCACTTTTACAGTAATTCGCTATCATCACTCTCATTGGCAAAATACAACTGCAATAGATACCGCAGTATTTCAGGCGGCATCATTGTCATTCAAGAAATAATTCTGATCAGAAAGTGCACCTCTCCAAGGTTAATTGCACCAACAAAAGTATTTCCTTTCTCCTCTCATCTAACATGCTTTCAAAGGAGGCTGTCACCACAATCTTCCACTGATAGAGAGAGGTCATGCATTAGGAAGGAACAGCATCTTTTGACAAACTTCACTGGCCCTACCCTGCAACAAACATCTTGGGGTTGATTTGTGGTTGACAGTTCAGTCAGTGGGACTGATTCTCATCCACATTTTTTTTTCCTTTTTTACAGGATTAAACAATCAATCCTGTGTCCAGATTTCTGGATTTAAACACCTTCTCAACACCTACACTGCTTAGTAGGTTAAAGGAATATTTGTTAAGCAGGATGGGAATGGCTGTCATTTGGAAATCAGACATCGCAAAATACAGAAATTGAAAGGCAATACTTTAACATAATGATTATACTTTTCGTACGCTTTATTAAAATTCTCCCTCGCCACTCCCTAACTCAAAATCCTGCCGCCTATTTCTGATGCCAGGTGATTATTAGGCAAGCTAATATTTGGCAGGGCAATATTGCACCAGATTGAACACAATCGCTGCGAACAACTGTACAGCAGCATGCAAGATAAGATGAATTGGTTCCTAATAACAAGGGGAGAAAAGCTACTACATCACATATTAACAACCAATTGTGTCGACGTTACAAGTACATGTGGATGTCCACCCATACAGTTGTACCAGCGGCTCGGTTTTTGACGACTCGCGAAGTGTGAAAGCGGGCTGGCAATTTCCTGCGTGCCATGCTTTTGCAGTGAGTCCCGCTGCTTACGTCATTAACACGCTAACCTAGAAACCTGCGAGTGCCAACTGCCATGCCCCACAACAGATTTGCGGCAGAAACCTCGATGACTTTGGCCACATCGATGGGAGATTCTTAAGTGTGTGTAAACGCAACTGTAATTACTGTGCAATGTTCAGCACATTATGTCTTCTACATAAATGGAGAAGGTCGTTCAATAAAGAGCACATTAAAAATATACAGATATCCTATGTCTTTACTCCTATATAAAGTCTCCAAGGTTAAACAAAAACATGGCTCGATAATCAGTCACATCACCTCCCATTCAATGATTTTATTAATCATAGCCAACAGTCAATGAGCTGAAGCTATTTAACACAAGCTGTTTGACATAAACAGCTGGTATGTAAAGCTGGGTTGAACTCTCACCTATAGGATACAGAATTTTTGAGGTTTCCTCTGCAGTTATTGATTGATTACCCAATAGTTTAGTCAATCAAAACAATTCAAGTGAACGCACAAAGGGGAAAAAATTCTGCTTCACTAATCATATCTTATCAATCCAACACACCCATATTTGTATGTTTGTACTTTTAGTCCATGTTGGATCATTTTCCAAAGCCAAATACCATTTATGGGTCTAACCAATTGAAAATTGGACAGGCTCACAGAAAACAGCTTCCATTCCTTCAGCTGAAAACAGTTCAGTTGAAGTTCAGCACAAACTTGTCTCACAGGTGCCCTAAAGTGTGTATTTGATATTGGTTTTTGGATGCCAGATTGCAGAAAAGTGTGATTTTGTGGTGTTGTTTTTGATAACAGCTATTCCCTGGATGTGACATGCATGATGCAGTCTTAGTGATGAATTCAGTAACATGCAAAAGCACACATTTTCCACTGTGACAAAAGCAGAAATTTAGATGTAATTTCTTTTTCTCAACAGGACAAATCTTGGTGAATTTTATTTCTACATTATTTTGAGGAGAATTTCTGTACATACAGTCCAACCTGTCTTAGCGACCACCTGTCTATAGCGGCCACCTGCCATAAACCACCACTGAAGAAAATTCCCTCTCGAGAAAAAGCAGGTCAAAGAACCTGTTCATAGTGGCCACCTGTCTATGAAGGGGCACTTTTTTGTCTCCCTTGGGTGGCTGCTATAGACAGGCTTGACTGTATTCAATATTTCCCCCACACACAAGTGCATATGCCACAGAAGTGCAGGTGAGTGCATTTTTGTGTAATAATGTATTATTTGATAATGTTTGTTTACATTGATATAGCTGATTCTGGGTGCATGCACTGGTCGGGGAGGAAGGTCTCGAGCCTCGGTGATTAAGTTTGCCCTGGCAACCAGCGGCATGCACCTGGAATCACCACAATTTTTATATCATGTAATACGATTTTCTGTTTGTATTTTATGTCCGCTTGTATAGTACATGTATGTTGAATTGCCGAATAAATAATAATAATAATAATAATAATAATAATAATAAAATCAACAAGCATTTTCTTGCCAAGAAATAGTCCATTTTTACTGTAACTTGAAATCAAGTATTAAGAAAGATGCCAGTTGCACTGTAATCAAAATAACATCTAGAAAAAAGACAAACAAACAAACTGAGGCTCAATAATTTTCCTCTTCTCACTTCCAAACTGATAAAGCGGGAGAGGAAAAGATCTCTCCCTCATATACGCCAAACATCATCAACATATTAAAGTTATTGGATTGGGGGCCTTCAGGGTTTGCGGGTAAAATTTCACAGAAAGTGGGGCACTCTGCAGAGAAGAGGATGGCAGCAGTGTCCTTAAGAGAAGAGGGGGAAAAAATGGTGCCAAACAAAGCCATAAAAAGAAGGAAAAAGGGGGGGGGGGGGGAGAGTGAAAGGAGAGTGTGTATATAGCCCTGGCTCTTCCCTCGGTCAACACCACGGCTGCTTGACGAGCAGTCCACGGCTCTACTGTTTCATGTCACCACATTAGGGGTACATCGATCACCAGAGGGCCCTCAACGAGAACCCCGGCCACGCTTGTGGATGCCGTTCCCCCCGAAAATAACCCGTCTCGAGTAGCACGGAAGGAGTAGAAAAATTTCCCCCTTTGTGTCCTCGTTTGGAGTAACTTTCAGAGCATAGATGCTAGGGTGCTATTCCAGAGACAAGGAGCAGAAATCCACTATACACATACAATGTACGTTACATCTTGAATACAGACTGACTTGCACTGAGTAATTTGTACCTCATTCTACGGATACTGACAAAAACCTCTCTCCTTTTCGGAGAAGTATTAACATCAAAACAGCTAGGTGCCATTGTTTCAAAGCTATGTCCAGTGAATGCACAGAGTCAAATTATAGATGACAGTCAGTCAACACAGAGACAATTTCTTCTCCAGTGCAGAGTACCTCAAGAGAGTTTCTATGTGATTGGTGCATCAAAGTTGGGCCTCTAGGGCTTTCTCCTGTTCGAGAAAAAAGATATTAAAAAATACCTTTTAATAGCCTGGCCTTTCTTGTTTTTGTGTGCGTGGGGGGGGGGGGGGGAGGGATAAATATCCCCTACCCCAATTGAAAGTCAAATACTCTTAAAATGGTCAGCAAGCATCTTGAATATTCTTAGCAAGGGGTTTTGAATGCTGGTCAAGAATAATTATCACACACATGTTGGGAATTACAATGCAAGTTCATATAGGAAGACTTTTGGCCAACCACAGGTCACAGATGACAAGTCATGCTAGCATATTGTCATGTGTATGATAAGCGCTACAGTCCTTCTTTACATATAAAAATTGTCCATAATTCATAACGTTTATATGCACTGATCATAACCACTATGGTGTATGATGTATGCGAACTATAGATTGTAGGGGGACAAGCCTATATCCTGCATGGTAGAAGCGTACTTCACCTAGATCTTATCTGTTCTGTGGATGAAAGGTTATAACAGATTTATTAACAAAGACATAAAGGACTGTGTAACATTGGTATATATTCAGGAGGCAGACTCATGTTAAAGTGCTGATGTATAAATTGGTCATTAAATTCCATGACTTAAGGACAGACATTTCGGGTTGTTAAGCTATGTCCTTGCGTGGAATATACGGCATCCATGTCTAAAGTGTAAAGATGCTCATAAGAAATACTTGGCCATGGCATGTGTGTCTGGGGGCGGGAGAGGGTAAGGCCTGAGGGACAGAATAATTACCCTTTAATGTGCATTGATATAACCATATACCATGATGGTGTTAATGCTCATCAATCTAGAAACTGACACAGGGCATCTTGAGTGTGAGAGCTGCTGATAGCTGCTCCCTATCCCTCTCAATGCTCCTAGTGGGGGTTCGATAACCACTGTGTGGCCAAGGAGTAGCAGCATATCTTCCTGGTGACTGACTCGCCAGTGTTTTGTCTTTTAATTATCCAATGGAAGTCCAAGGCTAACCCCCCCCCCCCTCACCACAACGTAAATGAGTTAATAACTGAAGAGCTGAAACAAGTACATATTAACAATCTAAAGGCACCACACACGTACATGCATTATATACACATACATGTATATACATACACAAACACACACACATAAATTCACATAGATACAATGTAGATTTTAAAAAACAAAAGATGGCTGGAACCACGAAAAACTGTAAAATACCATGTATTGCCATATTTCAAGTGTGATCGTGTAGACAATTCTACATTCTGTTTTGATGATAATTTACTCTCCAATGGTACATGGATCAGATTTTTTCTTACAAGCAACCCTTTACATAATATTCACCTTTCACAAGTAATGTACTTCTTCTACAGATAATTGATCCTGTTGAAGAAGAAATCAGAACTTGCTGTGCATTTGTAGACCAGGCATGAGAATATGAATGATCCATTTTTGAAATCATCAACTCTTTATCTGTGCATTGTTGCAAAGTTGAGTACACCTTAATATCCACTGCTCATGTAAGATTACAAACCTTCCTTTTCAATTCCCTCCCCCCCCCCCCCACACACACACACAAAATAAAGAGAAAGAAAGGAGATAGTATCATGGACTGAACAATTGCCAGAGTCTTTTTATAAATGCACTGAGTGGACATCAGATTTGAATGCACAACTACACTTTTTCAACATCTACTGCTGATAGTACACCTGGACAAGTTTGAGGTCTGTTGAGATAACCTATGGCCTTTGAACCCATGACCTGCATGTGTTAGGTTAAACCCAAATAAACCTCTGCCCTGGAACCATTTTTTTTTTTTTTTTTTTTGAGGATTTAGGAGACTTTCTACCGACTGACCTTTTTTGCGTGCATTGTAAGAATCAATGGTGTTCCTTGAAAGACATTTATCTTATGAGAATATCTTCTAGTGAGGAAGAAGCATAATCACAAAGACTGATGATAATTTACAATCACAAGTGATACTATTGTGCCACATGAGGCTCTACATCTGCAAAGCACATATGTCACCTCTCAAATAATGAGTTTGTGAGGTATCAGTCATTGTACTTCAGAATCAATTTAAGTAGTAATCTTTTTCACACATGTATGTAATATTCATCACCGCAACTCTGACACCACACATTTCTCACATGCGCATGGCACAAGAAAATATTTTGTAAATTTAATCTTTCACACAAATACACTTAATTTCATCATTGAGACCCTAACATTATTATTTTTTTTTTTTTTTTTTTTAAAGCACATACCTTGTACAAGAAAATTAATTGTCTGCTGGCCTGATACAATTTAACAAGTAAAGTGCAATCAACATACAGCTTCAGACATGCTGGCTACTTTCAGACAATGATGTATCCATGCCACCAAAAATATCACTTCCACACAGGCAAACGCTTTGGAATAAATTCGGAAAATATGATCGCCTGCAAGCCAGCACAATTCCCGAAAGCAGTCAACAGCAATCTCAAATGACTTGCCAAATTGCAAACAAAAACAGGATAGTCATGAGACAAATATTGTCAGCAGATACTATATCATCATAACTACATGTGGCTGTTTTGAGGGAAACGTTTTATGCCAGCATTTGTCAAATTATGAAATTATCTGTCTCAAATATCCTTGTCTGCAGCAATTTGCCTTCTGCCTTGGCTTGCCAGACGGTACATGGGAGAATAAACTACGCAATACATGTCATACATGTCTGCACTGCCTTTGAAATGTACTGAACGGTAATAGTCTGTCATGAAAAGAGTTGTGGGGGGGGGGGGGGAGAAGGGAGGAAGGGAAGGGAGGTAGGATACTACTGTAATTAAGACGTGGGTACTGATGCATAATTTTTCCCATTAACAGCCCCAGTTTAAGCCTACGCTCTGGAACCTGTGGCCTTGCACTGAACTACGTTCTCCATGTGAGCGCGTGGCTTCTCTACCTTACGTTCTGGCCGTTTGTACCCTTGCATGATGTATAGTTTAAAAGGATGCACAAAGCCACATTTTAGGGATGCTGCACCTGTTCAACATTTTCCTAATTGCAAAAGGCACTGATACAGTAAAATGACTTACTGAGCCTTGGATTCAAATTGGCAACATCCAAGTCATGACTGTGCTCTATTCTCCACAATGCAGTTTTCACAGAGGTTTTATTTGTGCGCATTTCATGAGTCGACTGATATGTTTTCATGTGAATACTTCTCCTTAGTAAAAGGAGAGAGGTTTTGCCAGTATCCGTACAATGAGGTACAAATTAACAACAGAGCACACTATTGCAACATGTCGATCATTTCCAAGGAGAGACATCACTAACTTTGCATCAAGAAAAGGGAAAATGCTAATTTCTTATTCCTACACAATAGTTTTAACGGGTGAACTTGACTAGCCTCATAATTGTCCTACAACTCAGTAGTTTTGAAGCAAGTTCCGAGAACTGATATAAAGAAAATTTCTGCTGTATTTATGATCTCTCTTTATCAAAAACTATAAAGACATAAATATGCTGAACTTGGGAAAACTTTTTTCTTTTCAGCAGCATTAGAATACCTCTCTCACTCCAGAAGAGAATGTATGAAATCACTGCCCATTGAATCCTGCTTTCTCTATCATTACTCCGCACACTACACTACACTACACTTCCCACTGTTATTCTTCCGTATTAACGTACCTGCTTTGAAACGTAAATGAGCTCTGAAGACGAATCAGATTCGGTGGCTGAGAATGAGGCGAGCCACAAACAAGTTCATCTGGGACGCTCCAAGACATGCCATGAGGCCAACAGGTGGTGGTGGTAATTGAAAACACCGAACTTTAAATGGGATTCTACGCAATGTGCACCTCTAATCTAATTATGTTGGTCTAGATCTATTTTCACTTTTCAGACAGTGTGGTGGGCATTACACTTTCATTATGTAAAGCTATTATGGGCAACACTCAAAGCAGGAGTTAATGGCTTAAACATTAAAGGGATCATATAGTTTTGGTTGAGACCTAATTTCAGGTTTCTACCATTTTTTGGTGAGATAATGAGAAACCTCTTATTAGATATGAAAGAGCATGTAATTCTATGAGGAATTCAACATTTATTCGATAAAAATTGGATTTGAAATGGCTGAGATATCCAAAAAACAGCGGTTCTAATAAAGTGTGGAACCCCCACTTTATTACGATCGCTTTGTTTTACTTTGTTTTTGGATGTTTCAGTTATTCCAAACCCAATTTTCATCAAATAAACCTTGAATTCCTCTTAAAATGATATGCTCTGTAGTATATCATAAGTGTTTTCTTGGTATCTCGCAAAAAGTTAAAAGCCCAATTCTCATCTCCACCAATACTGTACCATCCCTTTAAAGCATGCTGTATGTGAGTCTTTGGATTATCTACAGATTAATACTACTCCCAACTTCATGATACAGAATGACCTAAAATACCATGCATGCCATATGTGGGTGTATATTTTTACTTATCAACACAACTTTTTCTATAACTTTTTTTTTTTCTGGACATGTAAACAATTTCAGGAGTCTTGCTTTTGCGTACAGCAAACTGGCATAATCTGATTAACTTCTAAGATAGCGGGAGTTGGGGGAAAAGCTTTAACTTTTCAATGATCTCCCTTGCACATACATTCCATTTATAAGAACTATTTGGTGCTACAAGACTTACAAAGCATTTTCTTTGGTGGTGTTCATCCACTGTGAATTCTTAATGAATCATTAGCAATCACTTGTAGCTGCCTCTTCGTGTCATTAAAGTCATATAAGCAGCATCATAATGTAAACATAATGTGAAGTGATGGCACAGACAATATGGGTTCACCATAGGCATGAAATTTGTTTGCCTTCTTTGCAATATCATCCATTCCTGTGTCATTCAGAAGTATGTACATGTAACAATATACACAGAGAACATAGTACCTTAGCATACAGTATATAACAGAATTACATGGGAACATAATGACAAGCACCATGTAGCCTTTGTGGAATCTATATCATTACACATTTTATTTTCCTTTGCAGTAAATAAATTGTTTCAGCCAATTTGATTAGTGCTCATTGTCATGTTGTCTCTTTATTCATTAAAAGTGAATGTGCAATGTTATCATGCTTGGGAAAAAAATCCACGAACTTTACTTTCATCATTACTGGATTTTATGCTTAAAATCACAGATGGAATTGGCATGAGGCCCAACAGGTAGAGAGCTGGGTAATATGCTATTGCCAAAGTTGCCACACTGGCCATCATTGTGCACGGCTGCCTAAAGCACAGGCGCAGGCATTTTCCGATGGCTCTGTGCCTAGCGGAGAAAATCATAACACCCAGATAATCACTAGCTGATGCTAATGGCGCAAGTCCGGGAAGCATAATTGAGGGCCTATCCCCAGTCGGTTCAATTTCGCTTTTCCGCCAGCTATTCCCCCTCGTTCTCTCCCTCTCTTGCTCTCTCTTTCCCTCATTCTCTCTATCCATCCATCTATCTATCTATCTCTCTAGTAGATAGTCATCTCCTCAGCTCAGATTTTAAGCATATCAATTTAAGGGGTCCTTGGACATATCCAGGGGTTTCCATACGGTCACTCCAGAAATGCAAAGGGCAAAGGGATGATGACCTTTTGGGGGTTAACATCTCTCTCTCTCCCCCTCTGTCTTTTCTTTGACATACTCATTATTATTCCCTTTTCACTCCCAGTGTGTACCTCCCTCTCTCTTCCCTTTGTTCTTTCCTTTGTTTTTTCTTTCTTTCAACTGACTTTTGTCTTCCTCCCCACATACCTTTCTTTTCTAGGATCAGCCATGTGTTGAATTTACATACCAAGGAACAAGAAGCCAGCTAACCTATTATCCCTAAAACCTCTGAAATAGATCCAGTGTTGAAGCAGCAAATGAATACAGTCCAGGACTAATACCTCAATGAGCAAAAGCGATGACAGTCCAATAAACAACGGAATAAAACTGAGTACATCACACTGTCCTGCTATGGTGGACATGGGAAAGCAATACTAAATCATACGTACAGTGTACGTGAATGCACCCTTGATGAAGAATCAAAGTGGACTTTTCATATCGGAGGGGGGAAAAAAATCAATCGAAAAGATGCTAATCAAACTTGTGTTTGAGAAATAAAGACCTGCCCGTTCAGAATGTAATTACAGGTGGAATAGGAAGCTATTTCACACGCTTGCATAGACGCTTGCATCTATGAGTCATATATACAGTGTAGGCAGATTTTCAACTCAATGCAGCTCAAAACTTTTCATATCATTGAGACCACTTCTACACACAGGGACTGTGTACTCATGTATAATGTGTGTGTGTGTGTGTGTGTGTGTGTTGTGTGTGTTGCAGCTGATCCAACAAAGCCCAGTATAATAGAGTACCTACTGTATGAGCTGAAATTTTCGCGTACAGATATTTTCGCGAATTGCTACTTGGAGGACATTTTCGCGTGTTGTTTATTTCGCGGTTACGAGGATTTAACTGAACTTAGTTAATTGCGTGTTGTTATTTTCGCGGTTCGAAGGCGATTCGCGAAATTCACGAAAATAAAACCACCGCGAAAATTTCAGCTCGTACAGTATATCATATACACCTCTCAGTGTGCAATACGGTACATATTGTACAAGTAAAACTTTTCAAACAATCAATATTTTGCACTTGGCCGAGGGAGACTAATTTCGTGGACGGTCACAACCACTGAGCGAGCTAGCACTTTAAACATTTCACTGCTACCATGGCCGTTCAGGGTTTGGGCAGCACATCCTATGGAAAGAGGCAGCTTGTCTGCATTACACGTTACTCGACTTGCTCAAGTGAAGAAAATTGCAAATAACAAAAAAGAAAAAAAAAATCAGCATTTTAAAGGGATAGATAGTACAGTTTTGGTGGAGATGAGAATTGGGTTTTTAACTTTTTGCGAGATACCAAGAAAACACTTACGATATAGTACAGAACATACCATTTTAAGAGGAATTCAAAGTTTATTTGATGAGAATTGGGTTTGGAATGACTGAAACATCAAAAAACAAAGTAAAACAAAGCGATCGTAATAAAGTGTGGGTCCCACACTTTATCAGAATCGCTCTTTTTTGATATCTCAGCCATTTCAAAACCAAATTTTATCAAATAAACGTTGAATTCCTCATAGAATTACATGCTCTTTCACATTTTATAAGAGGTTTCTTATTATCTCACCAAAAAATGTTAGAAACCTGAAATTAGGTCTCAACCATAACACTGTAGAATACCTTCAACATTTGCACGCTTTTTTGTGTGCTAGATTTGTTTTGCGCAAAATGCATGAAAATGTTACACTGCAAAAGTTTCCTCGTTTATAAGAGGTAATCAAAATTTCTTAAAATGCATCTTCATCACTATATTTAACCAATGATAGAGTATACAAATACTGTATAAGCTGTTATTTCCATGAACAGAAATTTTTCATGAATGAGAAGTTCATACACATTTTCGCAAGTTGCTGTTTTTCGCAAATTGGCATCGCAGCTATCATAAATGCACAATTACATGTACCTTGGTGCATGGAGACATTTTTGTGTGTTGTTAAATATGCAATATAACTGAGATTTGCGAAATCCATGAATATCAAATCCTTGCAAAAATAACAGCATATACAGTAATGAATCAGAACATTTTTTTTTTTTTTACAAATCCAAGTAAAATCATGCATGAATGAATGAGCAGCATAATGACAATAACAAAGACTGCCATTTGAAAACTACACATCAAAATCCCCAAAAGGTTCTTCTCTACGAATTCTCTCCCAATTTCGATGACGGCTCTTTGCAATTCATTCTCACACGCCACGAAATCCACCTGTGACTTACTGGCTCTGCACTGTCAGGTTCTGAACTCACCGCCTCTGGCGGTTCAGACAGCACCCCACCGTTGGAAGTCTTTCTTCTTCGGTTTATGGCTGACTTTATGAAGCTCATCTTGGATGTTGCAACTGGGTTCGAAGTGCTTTCTTAAAATTAAGAGAGCTCACAATAAAAGTTGGCTAAGGGGCACTCCCTCCACTTAATTTTGATTAGTACGCTGCTCCCGGGATGATAGGAATATGAATGTTTATATATCTTTGCATAGAATCTTTACATAGATGCTGGTATTATGATTGTCAACAAGCAATGGCTGTCACGGCACACATGCATGTTTCCTCGCAGATTGGATTATCCACAAATTAAATTCCCAGGGTGGCAAGCGAAGCAAGTTTTCCCCGACAAAAACTTTGCAGTCAAGACGCACTGCTGCACAACAACAAGACCGGTGCATATGGAAGCTACAAGCGTGGAATGTGGAAGAAATTGCAGAATGCATTTAGAGCAGAAATGTCCGTGACGGAGGAGGTGACTCAGATTTTTTTCCTCATGGCTGCACCATGCCTGTATGCGTTTTCAGTTTTTCTTCCCTCTTTTTCCGTTCCGTCCCGTCCCCAAGTTAAATACGGCAGCACAGATTGGCCTGATAGTCTAAATTGCGCCGTCCGACTGCAGCTACACGCAAGACTGCAGCTGGCAGGGGGTCGCGCGGCGAGCGGAGGGCTGCTGGGTTGTCGACATTATGCATGCGAGGCGCTGGCAGGGATTCGACTGCAAGAGCCAAGGGTAGGCGCCACGCACTCATCTCTACGACAGAGTAAACCCGCATATATCTCATCAGGCAAAACCCTGCCCGAGAGTGAATGCAGATCTGCACAAATCTTGTTCTTGTGTGTGTGTACGTGAGTGTGTGTGGGAGAGAAAGAACAAGAGAGACGTGAAGCTGTGTGTAAATGTGTGTGTGTGTGTTTGCATGTGTGTGTGAAAAAGGGTACACACATACATGCAAGTGTGAGAGAGAAAGAGAGGGGGAGATGGGAATGAGAGTGTTTCAGAGAAATGCAGCATGTGTGTAATTGTGATGTATACACTCAGCGTTCAGGGGCCCTAGAGCATGAACACATAGCGGCTTATCAGTGCACAAAAGCCTGAGAGATTGAGGACTTAAATTTTCTCAATAGGTTGAGCCTTTTTTTTTTTTTTTCTGCCCCTTGCTTCCATTAATACGTTTCACTTTTTCTCTACACAAAATGTAGGTATTCTTTCTGCTTGCTTTCGGGATGCGATTATCAGGCCAGAGCAATAACAATTTGTATATTTTTTTCTTTCATTTTTCTTTCTTTTTGCGTGGGTAGGGGATGGGGATGGATGTAAAGCAAAGTCTGCCAATTTGTATTCGTTCTTAAAATGCTCATAATGATGAAGATGGCACAGCTAATGAGGGAAAGTCTATCCATCACACTGCAGTCCAGATCTCTCTTTGCCAAGGTTTTACCGAGTAATGAAACCATACACACACACACACATCACACACACACAGGGGTCACACTCACTCGTTAAACCAGAACATGGGCCATCCTAATGAGATGTATACTGGCTACCTGACCCGTTGCATCCGCCACCTGCATCCTACCCCCATTAGCAATTAAAGCCTTCTTTGTGTCGGTTAGATGATAGAGTAAGTCTGCACAGCCCCCATCCCCCCCCCCCCCATGCCTTCCCATTTTCCCCTCTATATCCCACCGTGATTTTTATGATTCAGCTGGGAAAAAAAAAACCCCAAAAAACAAAGCGATCCCTCCACCCTCACTGTTTTAACGATACCAGAGATTATTAGTCGGCTGTGTTTTATATATATATATATATTTTTTTTTTTTTCCCCTGTAGCACTGGGCTGCAACTGTCGGGATGTTCAGACAAAAAGAATTTATACCATTAAACAGTATGGCCCGAATTCACAAGGTGGTTTAAACTTAGACCATGGTACAAATTTAGACCATGGTCTAAAATAAGCGTTAAATAGGCGTACAAATACATGCGCGCATCAATGCACGTTTTTTTACTGGATGCCTGTTAGCGTACGCAATCTGTCAATCATATCTACGCAGAAGAAATATACATAAACCATGGTTTAAATTTAGACCACCTTCGTATATTCGGGCCTATATCGTGAATTCGGGCCTATATGTTTTGTAGCAACACGATGGATTAATGTGTCTGAATGCTGACTGACAAAATATCGCATAATGGAACAAGGGTCAGTGCATTGTTTTGAAACTAGAACGTCAATAACGATTCACCCTTCTGTGTGTGTTTGAACATAAGGCGACCAAAGAACAATATAAGTGGGCGAGGCTTAACATGAGCACATTTATATTAAAGGTGACCTTACGTCTCACATGACTTGCTCGCGAAAGTCATTTTGTTACAGTACATGGATAAGGGCCAGGCAGGGAAATTATACCATTAAAATACTTTACTGTGCTATGTACGCAAATTGGCATGCATGCAGTAGTGCTTTCCACGCCGAGTAGCACAGAATCCGAGAAAGTATTTGCCAATTAATACAGATTTCCTAATCTTTCTAAGAAAATTGTCATCCCTACAGATTGTGTCACCACCGCCGTTCTGTTAGACTGAGGTACTGTACATGACTATGAGTGGACTTGATAATTTTTAACTAGGTCAGGTTTGGCTATATTACTGGATGCTGATAAAAATGCTTGGTAAGTTTAACAGTGAAGTGCCTTGGCACAGAAAGGTTAAGGCATATACAGTCCTCTTATATGCAAGACCCATATTGCTGCTTATAACACATGTAATGCATATTTTGCAAGTATCCATGTGAACTGCTAGTATGATACCATGTAGTTGGCAAATTGGGACTTGTATTCAAGACAATTATCTTGTGGATGTATTCGAGGTCAAGAACCACAGTATGACTAAATAAAAAGTAAATTTTATCCTCTATTACAAGACAAGCTCGTAATTTTCCAACTAGGAGGACAATGAACAGTGCATTTGTGTTGTAGGAGGCAATATTTTACACGGTCTACCCATTTCCTTGCGAATATTGTATACACAGCATCACTTGACAAAATTAGTGATAATAAAATTATTACACACAAAAAAAAAATCTATGTATGCACGAATATTCTGCAATTGACACTGTGTAACAGTGCTCATAATTATGCATATTACCTCAAATTTACATTCAGTCTACGTAAGCACATGCTGGTAGCTGGTGAATGTGCAACTTGATTCCTTTTAGCCTGTTTTGTGACTGCTTGATACTTTTATTACATTCTAAGATTACAGAACCTTGGCTAAAAGGACTTACATTTGCATTGGATGACCATAATGTATGAATACTACATGGCTACACCATGGGGTATCATATGCGATGTTGTAAAACCACAAGGGGCAAGTTCCTAATACCACACTTGACAAAATTTCTTGCAAATGTGGAGTACTACACAGTGTACACCCTGTGATACAGACATCACACCCGTACAGATGTATACATACACTATGATAGTATAGAAAAAACAAAATGGGCAAGTAATCAGCTTCCTCAGAAACAATATGGATGCGCATTATTGGCGAGAGACCAGTGAATGGGTTCTTCTGGGTTGATGTGCACAGCAAAAAATCCTAGTCCCAGAATTTTCCAATCCCAGACATTTTACGCCATGAGGATTACAAATCCTAATTCAACAGCAGCCTAGATCTGATTCGATATATACACTCAGATTAATGTGTGGTAAAAGTCATTGTCCT